>NC_062544.1:12088827-12207699 GCF_016906955.1 Phacochoerus africanus | reverse complement strand
TTTCAACTCTAACAAGCTTGCATCGTTTCCATAATCAGTAAAAACTGTGAAGCTCATTTCCTGTTAGGAAAAAAAAATCAGAGAAAGGAAGACAATGGAGTGAGTTAGTGTCAACCCAGGGAGAAAAGATGAATGAATCTAAAATCTTTAATGACTTGCTTCAGTCCTTCCTTTATTACAATTTATAGAATCCAAGGAGCCGAGTAGTTTGCAAACATTTTTTTCCTTCCCTTGATCTTACAGTAGTGATAATGAGGAGGAAAATGACCAAAGAGGAGAACGATTAAGGGTCTTCGACACCAGGGAGTTATGCGCCAATGTAAAAGTGACTTTATTTCCCAAGAGCACAGAAAAAGAGATCGTTCTCTGGGTATTTACCTGGAAAGACGCCCACAGGGGATTCTGGAAAGACAGTTATTTGAGGGCAATTCCTTTACCTCTGCATCCCAATTCAAAGTTTTCTATTGCTTTTCAACCAAGGCCTAGGGCTTTCGGTGACTGAAAAGTGGTGGGAGGCCTGGGGAAGAGAACCAGTGAGGGACCTTCTTCCCAAGGACAGGGAAGACATATGGAGACCACTGTCAGAGCAAGGATCCCTCCACCAAAATGGGCTGAAGAGACCAGGAGATTCAGGGGACAGATCCACAGAGGCTCCAGTGTGTGCCAGACCTCCCAGTCCCTGTCCCCGAGCGGAAGAAGTCCCCCCTTGCCCTTCCGGAGTGCTTTCAGCTGGTCTGATAGTTAAATTGACACAAGCTAGATTAACAGGAGAAAAAATAATTTTAATTCATGCACACAGAGGTCTCATATAAACAGGACTTACGAAGTGGCTAAAGCAGTCAGCTTCTATAACACTTTAGACAAAGAAACAATACCTTTATAAGGAAGTGACAGGATGAAGAAGCTTAGGTTTCGAGGGCTTCATCAGTGAAGAATCTCACAGCATTTGGGCTTCAGGTAATACACAAAAGCGGGAAAAGGGTTTGTTTCTACGATTTCTGGCTATCTCTGGTGACAAAGGTGTCCTTCACCTCTGGGTACAGGGAAGGCACGTTTCACATGGGAGGTTTATGTCTTCGGTCCAAGTAGATCTATCTACTGGACACTAAAAAGAGGATCAAAATGTCTCTCTTGCACTGGCCGTTTCTTATATAACTTCAGTTCAAAATAATCAGTATGCCACTTCAGCATATTTTGAGGGTGGCCCTCCTTGATCCGCAACACCCCCCATTGTCTAGAAGGACTTTTAAGAGGTGAATAAAGTAATCCTACCCTTCAGACTGCAAAGCACAAGAGACAGGGAAGCAGGTAATTTACTGCAAATAAACAGCAGCACAAAGGGCAGAGCCGCCCAAGAGGGGAAGAAGCATCAAATGAAAGAGAACACAGAATGAGCCTTTGGGAGATTCTAGAAGAGACAGGTAATAATTAAAAAAAAAAAAAAAGGAAATGTAGAAACATCTGCACACCTCCCCCCCCCCCATTTCCCACTCACCTTGGCCCAAAGATCTTCATAGAGATAAAAAATAAGTTTTCCAAACAAAGTGTTTAGTAGAGGAATTTAGAGAGAGAATGTTCAAGATCACTGTTTAAACCTGATTTCATGGTCTGAAACAAAAAAACTCAGAGTATTAAGAAATATATAGAGGTAAAGTGTTCCTACTGTGGCTCAGAGGTAATGAATCTGACTAGTATCCAGGAGGACAAGGGTTTGATCCCTGGCCTTGCTCGGTGGGCTAAGGATCCAGCATTGCCGTAAGCTGTGGTGTTGGTAGCAGATGTTGCTCGGATCCTGTGTTGCTGTGGCATGGTAAGTTGGCAACTGCCATTCTGATTCAGTCCCCTAGTCTGGGACCTTCCATATGCCACAAGTGTGGCCCTCAAAAGAGAGAGAGAGAGAAGGAAGGAAGGAAGGAAAGGAAAGGAAAGGAAGGGAAGGGAAGGGAAGGGAAGGGAAGGGAAGGGAAGGGAAGGGAAGGGAAGGGAAGGGAGGAAGGGAAAGGGAAAGGGAAGGGAAGGGAGGGAAAGGGAAAGGGAAAGGGAAGGAAAAGGGAAGGGAAGGGAAGGGAAGGGAAAGGGAAAGGGGAAGGGAAAGGGGAAGGGGAAGGGAAGGGAAGGGAAGGGAAGGGAAGGGAAAGGGAAGGGAAGGGAAGGAAGGGAAGGAAAGGAAAGGAAAGGAAAGGAAAGGAAAGGAAAGGAAAGGAAAGGAAAGGAAAGGAAAGGAAAGGAAAGGAAAGGAAAGGAAGAAAGGAAGAAAAAAGAAAGAAAGGGAGAAAGAAAGAGGAGGGAGGGAAGAAAAAGAAGAAATATACAAAGGTAAAAATCATGAGGGGAATAAAGCAGATAATAGAAGATGTACATGAGAGATTTAACATACAAATAAGGGAGCTATAAAAAAATAGAGAGAGAGAGGGAGAGCACATGTGTGCTCTAGGAAAAAAAAAAGCAGAGAAAAGAGAGGCAAAAATAAAACAAAAGGCAGAAGATCTATAAATTCAATATATTCCCAATTAAAATTCCAACAGGCTTTTAGTAGAAATTGAAAAGCTGATTCTAAAATTTATATAGAAACAGAAATCCTTGAGAATGATCAATGCAAATTTTAATAAGATCAAATTTGGAAGACCTACACTAATTTCAAGCCTTATGTGGAAATAAGTGGAAGACACCCAAATGAGAATAAGCAAAGCTTATCTATTCAGAGCTTGCAAAGGAGTCAACCACCAGCATTTGCATTTGGCAGAAACTCAAAGGCAAAAGAGTCGGAAAGATTTATAGTAGAAGAAAAAAAGAAGGCCTTAGGGATGCCCTAACTGGAGATTGCTGGCCTGGGGAATCTGGAAACGTTTTTTGTTTTTTGTTTTTTGATTTTTTTTTTTCTTTGACAAATGTGCTTAAGGCAATTCAATGGGAAAATGATAAACTTTTCAACAACTGATACGGGCACAACTATGTATCTATTCAGAAAAAAAAAAAATCAGCCATGATCTCACACTACAAAATAATTAACTTGAAATAGACTTCAATACTAAAGGGAAGACTAAAACTGTTCTAAAAATATGTACACTGAAGCAAACCCATCCCTTTCTGTTGGGTAAAGTAAAAAGAAAAATGATACATTGGGTGTTGGAGCCCAGGTTGGGCTGCCCTAAAATATGCCTCAACGGCCTATTGATTATTTTGAATTGAAGTTACTTAAGAAAGAGCTGATGCAAGAGGGACCATTTGACCCTCTTCTCTGTGTCCCTCAAAGTAGGAAATGTATCTCCCATGTGGAAGGTGCTCTTCCTGCCAAGTTGAAACACATCCTTAGCACCAGAGACAGGGAATTTCTGCCTGAAAAGCCTGTATATATCAAGCTTGCTACTTCTCTCCTAATTTCCTGCCCAAGCCCAAACTACTTAAATTCCTAAGATTCTTTGTCTTGCCCACTCCTCAGAAATTGTTTGTGTTAAAAAATATATAGTATGTGCTTAGTTTTTGTCACACTCTAACCGTCACTCTATAATCTCCCATGCACATGCACATAAAATTAATTTTTCTCCTTTTAATCTCTTGTCATTTTTATTATTAGTCTTGCCACAAGAACTCAAGAGGGGTAGGGGGAGAAATTTCCCCTTCCTGGCATAAATAGGCTTTATTAAAATTAGAAATGTTACTCTTTGAAATTCACCATTAGGAAAGCGAAAAGTTGATCTATAGACTAGAAGAATCTATTCTCTACACAGATAGCGAGGCAAAGGACTTGCACAAGCATATAGAAAGAGCTCTTGGAGTTCCCGTCGTGGAGTAGCAGAAACGAATCCGACTAGGAACCATGAGGTTGCGGGTTCGATCCCTGGCCTCGCTCAGTGGGTTAAGGATCCCGCGGTGCCCTGAGCTGTGGTATAGGTCATAGATGCGGCTCAGATCCCAAGCTGCTGTGGCTGTGGCAGAGGCTGGCAGCTGTAGCTCCAATTAGACCCCTAGCCTGGGAACCTCCATTTGCTGCAGGTGTGTACCTAAAAAGCAAAAAAAGAAAAAGAAAAGAAAAAGAAAGAAAGAGCTCTTATATTTTGATAATATAACAAACCACCCCAAAATTTATGGACAAAAGATTTGAACAAATGCTTCCAGGAGAATATACACTAAAGGCCAAAATACAAAGGAAAAGATGCTTAGCATCACTGATGATGAGGGATATGCAAATTCAAATCACAGTGGGCTAGCACTATGTGACCATTATAATAGCTAAGATTAAAAAGCCTGACAGTACTAAGTGTTGATGAGGATGTGGAACAAACAGCACTCTCCTAACAGCCAGCAGGAAAAATGTATAAGCGCTTGGGTTATCAGTTTGATAGTCCATTAAAGAGTTAAATATAAACCTACTACACAACCCAGGCAATCTACTCCAAGATATTTACCTAAATGAAAATATGTTCACACTAAATACTGCACATAAATGTTCATAGCCAATTTATTTGTACATGCTAAAATTTGGAGACAATCAAAATGACTTTAAATGGATGAGAAGATAAATAAAACTTGATTTTTCTAGCCAATGGAAATCTCCTCAAGAATAAAAAAAAAAATCACAAATCGGTAACACAAGTTGTTACATGAATGAGGCTCAAATTTATTTTCTGTGTGAAAGAAACAAGATTTAAAAAAAAATACAGATTATTTTCTACTTTACCAGATCATTTATATAAAATTCCATTATATACAATTCTAGGGACAGAAAGCTGATCAGTGGCTATCTGTGGATGGGAACGGAAAGAAAGATAATTCCGAGGAAGAAAGTTTTTTAGTAGTGGAGTTTGTCAGAATCTTTTCTTTTTATTAAAGTATAGTTGATTTACAATGTTGTGCCAATTTCTGCTGTACAGCAAAGTGACCCAGTCATGCATATATATATATATATATATACATTCCCTTTCTTATATTGTCTTCCACCATGGTCAATCCCAAGAGGCTGGATATAATTCCATATGAGATAAAGTTAAGACCTCATGGCTTTTCTTTCTAAATGTAATAGTTTGCATTTACTAACCCCAAACTCCCCTTCCATCCCACTCCTTCCTCCCTCCCCCTTGGCAGCCATAAATCTGTGCGTTCTCTGTGTCTGAGTTTGTTTCTGTTTTGTATATAGGTTCATTTGTGCCATATTTTAGTTCCATATGTAAGTGATATATGGTATTTGTCTTTCTCTTTCTGTCAGTGGTGTCATTTGTCAGGATCTTGATTGTAGCGGTGGTGGGGATGGTAATGATGAATTGTCCAAAACGCATGAAATTGTACATTTTAAATACATGCGGTTTACTTTGTGTAATGTGTCTAGATAAAGTTTTAAGACATGGATAACAGTGGTTTAAGAGATAAAAAGAGAAATTTACATCCCCGAATGGAGAAATAATGAACATTTAAAATGTTGTACAATGTTTCTGAAAACCGAATGTGTGCTGTCCACAAAGGCAACACTATCTGTTTAATCCATGATCATCAG
Organism: Phacochoerus africanus; assembly: GCF_016906955.1. Classification (NCBI taxonomy): domain Eukaryota; kingdom Metazoa; phylum Chordata; class Mammalia; order Artiodactyla; family Suidae; genus Phacochoerus; species Phacochoerus africanus. The sequence continues at coordinate 12,202,211 of NC_062544.1, read as the reverse complement.
ATTTTCTCTTCTTGACAATCGAACACGTTCTTAAGCAATTCACACATTTCTCTGCATTTCATTTTTGTTACTCAAAGAAATCTTGAACTTCTAATTGATTATTTATCATGGCAGCAAGCTATTTCATAATGTGAACTCTTAGAACTGACTGAGCCTTTCTCTAATTATTACTTACATCCAATGGTTTCTTTTTTGTCTTGTTTTGGTTTTTGTTCACTTCAAACCATGTTGCATCAAACATCCTTAAACCATATATCTTTATATACTGAGACTTTTATTTTTATGAAATACATTTCCCAAAGTAGAATTGCTAAGTGCGTATCTATGTATGAATATATATACACATATACATATATGTATACATATACAACTTAAATTTAATAATTATTGCCAGTAACAATCCACATCTTGCCACCAAGCCAGAACAACCCCATTCTTCCCACACTCCTGCTGGCAATAGTTGTTATTCAGCTTTTGCTGGTCTGATGTTTATGAAATCATAACGTACTGTGGGACTCGTTCATATTTTCCTTCCTACTAGTGATTTTAAACCCTTTTTCATTTTTGTTGACTGTTTGGATTTGCCTTTCTGTGAATTTATATTCATAACCTTGCCTATTTTTCTCTTGCAGAGTCTCCTTATCAATTCAAAAGAATATTTTAAATTATAGGTGCTCAATTTCCATCCTCAGCATTGGAAATGGTTATATTTTGCTATAAATATTTAAACTTTTATAGGGATAACTATGGTTTTAAAACACCTTATTTTATAGTCATAGATAAGAGCGTCTGCTTTCCCATGAAATTATACATGAAGTCACCTTTTTTTTTTTTTGGCAGGATTTCTATTTTTCTTTTTCCCCCTACCCACTCTATTCTATTTTTCTTAGTATTATGTAGGTTAGAGGTTCAATTTTGTTTTCATCCTGCTGGATAGCACTTAACATCAACATGACTTTAAAAAACCCATCCTTCTCACTCTGAAATGAAATATCAATTTGTCATACATTATATTCTCACGTATAGCATTTCTTGAGCCAAGATTATATTGGAGATGTAAGTACACATTTCCTGGTTTTAGAAATCCAGGCTTCAGCCGTTGCTGGCACTAATTTGGCCACCCAAAATGCTTCTAGGCACTCACTTCTCATGATGTCACCAGTATGATTCTGGTGTTTGTCTTTACGTTTGTCCCACCATGATCTAAAAACAATACTGTTGTTTCAGGTATCATTTCCACTTTCCAAGAAAGATGAAAGGAAAAAGGTTAAAACTAGCAAAGATGAATTTATCTTATTTATTAGGAACTAAAACGCTCATAGAAATGTTGCAACAAACTTCTCCCTGAGTACAGCTGAAAAACACTGGGACTCTTGTTTCTCCCATCCCTAACAACAAGTATATCTGCTGTGAGTTCAAATTTTAAGCTTTCCCACCACTACTAGTAGACAAAGGCTAAGGAAAAGGTGTTTTGTGATTTGCACATCTTATAAAAATATATCGTATTTGCATAACATAATCTTATTTTTGTAAATCAATGATAAAAACTCTATATGAATATGCATATGTGCTTTTGTCTATGATTACATAAGCATGAAGGGAAAACAAATACAAACACATTTAAGCTTTTATGTGAACTTCCTCAGGGCAGGTTGTAGAGACAGATAAGGTATAAAAAGAAAGAGGCAAATCAAGGAAAACGTCATTAACTGTAATGTGATCATATGTATGCATTTCCATCAAATAATATCCACCAATAATTTTCAATGTTCCTAGCATAGCATTATATTAAAAACAGTCATTTCTATCAGCGTGTATATAGTAAGATGCCATTTTTATATTTTAGAAAACATGTGTTTGTATGTGCCTACAAAAATAATACCTAATATTCACTGAGCTCCTATTTTGTGCTCTACACATGTATACCAAGGACATATCCCTTTTCATCCTCTCAATAAGGCTATGAGATGAGTAGCTAGTATTATCCCACTTTATAGACATGGGAACTAAGGCTTAAATAAATTCAGGGTCCTTCCCAAGATCACCCCACAGGTAGTGAAAGAACACAGGTCACGGTAATGGTGATGATTCCCGGGAGAGGGATCAGGATGGGGGCACAGAGTAAGACAGAGGGCTGACAAAGTCCCCTTTATTTACCTTGCAACAGTTTCACTATTTTACGATAAGACCGTGTTTTAAAAACAAGTTGAGATTTTCTTTTAACACAATCTACATTGCACCATCAAAGTGAAGCAATTTTGCTTGCCTTTTCCCTCCCTTGCCCATGTCTAAATTTATTTCCCCCACTTATTTCTCTGTATCATGTTTCTTTAGTTTTATGTCTCCCTCCTAACATTGTTCAGCCTCCTCATTTTTCTCTCTCATCTTCAAAGTAAGATAAATTCTATCCCCTACTCCCTCACGTGAACACATACACACAAATCCCGGGGCAAGCAGAAACCAAGCTCTCTAGTCAAGCTTACGGAGGATTACGCGTGTCAGAGAAATGCATTTTGATGTGAAACTGATCTGAATGCAAACTGCTCAAGAACTGGACCATCAAGCATTATTTGAGGAGGGCGATCAGATAATATGCCTGGGGTACCATCAGGCAGAATTTATCGTCATACACGGTAAGAAAGAAGCAGAAGCAAGACAGAGAATGAGAACACCTTCAAAGTCCAGGTATTAAACAGGGATGGGAATGCTGCTCTCCAGTGTCAAATTCCATAGCAGTAGGAGAAAAATTTTGACTCAGAGAGCGAAAATCTCTTCAGCCTCTTAAGTCACTAGATCCCTGTCTCTGCTTAACTCCTGACTTTGAGCATGTTCCCAGCTCCAGTTGGAAATTGTGATAGGGGGTGGATTAAGTGCAGCTGGGCTTTTGCACTTAAGACTTGAGCCTTAATGGTTCAGTAAAGGAAGATTTTTTTCCCATTGGAGCTACCGCACTTTCAAGCCCAACAATTGATAAGCTCCCAAGTTTAACACATCTGTAAGAAAAATGCACGCATGATGGCCATAAACTAGAGTACACATCTTAAAGCAGAATCAGGAGTCTAGGAAAACAGCCAAGTTGAGACTTCCTTGGCTAGAAAAATAGTATTTCTCATATATTGCTGGGCTTAAAAGAATAAAAGTTTTTTCAACACCAACTTGTCAAATATACCAACAATGAGACATTTAAGGTAAGAGAGAGATATCCTTTAAATGCACCTGGTTTTTTTATTAGAGTATAGTTGATTTACAGTGTTGTGTCAATTTGTGCTGTACAACATAGCAACCCAGCCATTTATATATATATATATATATATATAAAGATATGTATGTGTGTATATATATAAAACATACATACATTATTTTTTCTCATAAATGCACCTATTTTTTAAAAAGGCCACACACACACGTTAATATTCTCTATTGCATGAGAAAAAATTATTTCCATGAAGCATTCTGAAAAAATATGATCACTGAATGTGAATTCATCTTGTTGTTATTGTTGTAATAGATACATAGAGATGTTCTCATCCGCACTGGGCTCAGTTTCAAAAATCTTGTTTATACATACAACGTGCTCCAAGATGCTGAGTGAGGCTTGACCCTAGATTACAACATCCAGTATCCACATTTTTCTCTACAGCATTTATCTGGGAATTTACCTGAGTTCTCAGAAGACCGTGGGAAATAAGTATTGAAAAAGTCAATGCTCCACGAAAGAACCACTAGAATTACCTAAAATTATGTTCCCTAGTGTAAAGGTAAATTCACCAGTATCCTCCTAAGCGCTAACATTTCTCCACTGTTACTAAACAGCTCTTAGGAATGAGATTTCACAGTAGTTTCCCTCTGGACACCATTACTATGGGGCAGGGAAGGGGAAGGGCTTGAACACAGTGAGAAGACAGGCCAACATAGAGCGTCAAAGGTGAGTGTAACAAGCACACACTGAGAATGAGTGAGGAGGAATTTTCTTCCTTTTTGGAAGGAAAGAAACAATAGATAAGGTACCCACCTTGGGCCCGTCACTATGTCAAGTGCCTTCCTTGTAACCCACTCACGAATACTTGTATCCCTTCTATTTTGAAGATAAGAAAACTGGGGCTTAAAAAGGGTACTTGTGAGAGTTCCCATTGTGACTCATCAGTTAACGAACCCACCTAGAATCCACGTGGACTCGGGTTCAAACCCTGGCCTCACTCAGTGGGTTAAGGATCCGGCGTTGCTGTGAACTGTGGTGTAGGTTGCAGCACGGTTTGGATCTGGTGTTGCTATGGCTGTGGCTAGGCTGTCAGCTGTAGCTCCAATTGGACCCGTAGCCTGGGAACTTCCATATGCTGTGGGCAGCCCTAAAAAGGAAAGAAGGAAGGAAGGAAGGGAAGAAGGGAGGAAGGAAGGAAGGAAAGAAGGAAGGAAAGAAGGAAGGAAGGAAGGAAGACGGGATAGGAAGGAAGGACAGAGAATAAGAAAGAAAGCAAAGAAAGAAAGAAAGAAAGAAAGAAAGAAAGAAAGAAAGAAAGAAAGAAAGAAAGAAAGAAAGAAAAAGAAAAAGAAAAAGAAAAAGAAAAGAAAAGAAAAGAAAAGAAAAGAAAAGAACGAAGGAACGGAAGGAGAGAGGGAGGGAGGAGAAAGAAAGAGTACTTGCCCTTGGTCACAGAGCTAGAAAATGGCAGAGGTGCAATGAAATCTCTCTGCTGCTGATTCTGAAGTCCTTACTTTTAGTCACATGAGGGAAAAGATGCTCCTCAATATAAGACATAGACAAAATAGAAAACTGTATAAAATATACACAGGTAAGAGGGGAGAGGTGAGGAAAGAGTGGGAAGGGGAGGAAGGAGAAAGGAAGACAGGGAGACAACAGGGCTTACCCGTAAAGCCACAGGACGTCACCCAGGTATGATGGAGTTGCTTCCAAGCTATATCTCCCTATTTGCATCCCTCAGCTGCCAAACTACTTCAGAATCCTCTTCTAATTGTACAGTCTCCTGTACCATATATATACATATATACATATATTTATATTCCAATAGATAATTCAAACTTTTTGCTAATGAAATGAAACAAGGAAAAGGAACCAAGCTGAAGCTGTGAGATTCAGGCTGCAGCACATTCAAAGTTGGATTGATTTTGAGTTGTTAATTAAACCTTACCTGGGAGATCTACCTCCAGAACCCAGAACAAACTTTGTACAACCAGAAAAATCTATGACTCCAGTTCCATTATACCTACTCTGTTATTTCTACCTGAAATCAACAAGGCATTGACCCACTGTACCTGCCCATTCCCTTCTCAGCACCCCAGCAGGAATGTCACAGAGAAACCAGAGAATCACACAAGATAAAATCTATGGAACCAAGAATTTCTATAATGTAGTCTCTATACAAACTGGTCTGTGTTTGTTTTATTTTATTGACCATCAACAGAACTGGTTCTGCCTACCTTAAGCAAAACAGCTTTATGGGGAAGGCTATAGGATCACTCAAAGAATGAAAGACAACTACCAAATAGCTACTAAATCTAATAAATCTTAGAAGAAAAAAGCAAGTAGGTATCCAATCAGCAGGATCTGATTGATCAACTGTGCAAGTGACAATACCCAAAGGATCAGCCCCAATCATCTTTTCATGCTGGAATCACTGAACTCAATATTTAAAGTTCGCCAAGTTAGAATCAATTGAGTTGCCTTTGTTTTGGTCCCTTGCTGACCCTTTGGCAAAGAAAAGCAAGGCAACTTGTTGACAGTCCCACTCAGAATCTACAAGGGGGGGACAGACAGTTACCCAAAAGAAAGCCAGTGAGAGAGTTCCCAAAAGTGGGAGAAATGTGAAGTGGGTGCTAAGTAGAAGAAAAAAATCCACTACAGTATCCTCAGGCTTTGATTTCCCTCGGGAAATTCCCCCCCCCCTTTTTTTTTTTTTTGGTTTAAGCTCGATTCCCTCATTCATATTTCTCTCTCTCTCCCCCCACCCCCAGGGAGGGAGGAAGAAAATAAGCAAAAAGGAACATTAAGAAAGAGGAATGGCTTTCAACAATATCTGGGATAACCATTCCACCTTAAAATAATTATGACACAGGCAACTTTCTAAGACTTTAGAAATGCTATGATAATAACAGAAATATCTGCTTTGGGAACTTAAAACAACTACCTTCTAAGAGGATGGATTTTGTTGAATGTGCGGCCCTTTGCTAGGCGTACACCTTGATATGCAAATCTGGGAGATGGGATGGAAAGGAGGCAGGATGTAATAAAAGAGAATTTGGAGGGAAGTAAGAGGAGAATATGGAATAGGAACTCAGAAAGTACCTTTGGTAACTGCAAATTCTAGACTGCGCAGGACATGTAAACTGAGGCTGCCGCTTTTGGAAAGCCAGAGATAGTCTGTGCATCATGACTGAGCTGACAGAGGTGATCAGCAAAGCAAAATAGTTAAGTATACATGTATAGGGCGCTGTGCAACTAGAGAGGGAACAAGATTAACAGACATTTACCTTGGCATCTAGTGGCCTTCCAAGTCCAGTTTGTGTCCCTCTTGAAGGATGTTCGAATTTCTACACTTTGGGTTCAAGGGTTCTCATTCCTTATAATAAATCCCTCTCAAACTGAGCCAGATATATTGGCTTCTGGTTTATTGCTATCAAAATAACCCCAGTACAATATAAACATCTTTAGTTAATCTTTGGGATGGAAGTTCATGGCTTGGCCAGGAAGCCCAGTGGAGAATGCCAACAGAGTACATTTGGAGGCCAAGATGGAGCATTAGATGCAAGAAAAGAGAGACCTGGTAGGGAACACTGCTGTGGGAGCTTTAGCATCAGAAGCCATAGGGATGGAGATGCAAGCATGTTGGTGGAGGTTAAGAAGATGTGACCACTGGTTTGACTTGTGAGCTGGACCCAGGCAATCAGAGATTCCTCACTCACTGCCCCCGTTCTTGGAATGCATATTCTGCTTCCCTTCTCCACACTAGAAGCTGCCCAAGGACACAGCCCAGAGACAGCACTGTGAGTTTGAAACCATCTGGACTATGTATGTAACTGAACATAGTCAAGACTTTTATACAGACTTTCCAGATTTGACTAGTAGATGCAGAAAACTATTCATCTTGTAGCCACCCAAAACAAGACTTGTAAATTCCCTTGTTCATTGACCCTGCCGCCTACCACCTGGGAGTGGTCAGCCTGTTTCTATGGTCTTGACCTCCATGTGTGTGAGCTACTTTCAGATTATACCCAGGAAGTTCCCAGGGAAGCTTGTGGACCAAAAGAGCGTGGAATAGGAGTCCAAACAATTTGCCGACTCAGGAAAATAATAATTATAAGCAGAGATCAGAAACTTGGAGTTCTGGTGAATGTTCCATTGCTAGCCCCATGGCCTCTGTTGAGTGAATCATAACACTCCTACCAGCCTCCCTCCAATGGTGAATAACCCAAGTGATGAGAAGAGTCATCACTACTTTTCAGAGCTCTTGAGTGGTGAACAATTACTGTGATTAACAAGGACACCAGGTCCAAGCTCATGATGAACTTGCAGGTTTGGAAAGTGAGGAATTATGGTGATTAGCTATTCAGAGTGATTAAGAGTTCACTGGGTAAGGCAAAACCTCAGCTGATGCAGGAAAAGTGATGGAGAAGAGCATGCCCACTGAAAGGGGAGTGGATGCTGATCCAGAGCCACCGATATGAGGAGCAGGGAATGAACATCAATTGTCATTAACTTGGTTGCATCCACAATGACCCATAGCAAACTAAGCTTCCCTGACAGAGAGAAAGGAGGAGAAAAAGCAATAATTAGCAATGAATATGGTCTTGTTTGCAGGGGGGGACAAAATGAAACCTTCTTTATCCCGAAGCAGTAGGATTAGCTTGAAAACATCTCCTCTAACACTACTCCAGCCATATTCAAAGAGGGTAGAGTCTAAGAAATATAGAAATGGCATAGAAAAGACCTAGCACAGTGGTTAAAATCTTGGGCTCAGGGATCACACACATTAAGGTTAATCATGTTCATCTACTTATCAGCAGTGACCTTGTCAAGTTCACTCTAATTAACTAACTCACCACTGAGTTGCTGAAGGCTTCAATGAGAAAATGCTCAGAAAGTTTAGAAATGTAACCAGCACACCCTACTCAAGAAATACCATTATCAATAATGACAAAATTGCCTTGAAATCATTATGTCACTGCAATTTCAAGGGATTAACCTACTTCCACATGCTTCTGGGAAGTCACTTTGGCATATTTAACAAATTTAAGTTGATATGATACTGGGAAAAATTGACGAAACCAATGACAGAATTGAGATTCCATATGTTCTCAAGTAGCTGAGATGACAATTCAACTCTGACAAAATAAAAAGAATTCCATGACTTATTTTAAATCAGGTACCATACTGACCACTGGGCATAAAAAGATGATTAATAAATGGTCTGTGCTCTCAGTAAGCTCAAAGTATAGTTGGAAAGAAAAATGTATAAATCAACAAATATGATCTCCTGGTATAACCGCATTTGCAGGGCCATATCCAAAGGAAGGTTATGTAACCCTCCAAATAATGGGAGGGAGGAGGAAAATGAGGGAGTCTCAGCTGAATTTCAAGCAGAGGAAGCACAATGCACACAACAATGAAAAAGTAAATGGCATGGCATATTTGAGAACTATATAGTTTAGTGAGTTAAAGAGACCTCAAGGGCCATGTTTTAGAGCTTGGAGTTTGTCTTGAGGGGAGCAAGGGAGATGAGTCACTAGCTTATTTAAGACATATATTTACTAGGCACCTACTATGTAACAGACATTTTTCCGAGGCAATGATGATATAGACGGTAGCAGATAAGAGTTCCTGCCTCCCAGGGTTTATATTTTAATGGGAAAAGGGAATAGACAATGAGCACATAAATTAATAAAAACAATTTGCTTTTTGAGTGGTATTAAGTGCTATCTAATAAACTACAAAGAAGGTGTGACAGGGTGAGAGAACAGTGAGGCAGATGGAAGTCCTCCTGGAGCCAGTGTGCTCTGGGATTGTTTCTCTGAATGGGTATCAGTCAAGCTGACACTTGAATAACAAGAAGGACCAAAACAGGTGAATTTGGTAGCACAACTATCCAATATGCGGAAAATGTAAATTCAACTACTCATTTTAAGAGAGAAAAAGAAGGCAATGAATTTGGAGTGAGGGAGGGAGGGAGAAATTTTAAGAGACAGTTGGATAGAGAAGATAGGAGCCAGATGTTTTCTGAGGGAATTGTGGGGCTAGCCAACCTACAAGCATTTGTGAAACTCTCTTGAGATGTTTTTTTGTTAGTGGCAATGACAGAAACTCCCTCCCTACACTGAGAAGGCAGAAGCCGGGACTGCTGGGCTTCCTGTATCACACAGGATGGCCCACACACCAAAGAGTTGTCATTCATCCTATATTACTTCCTAATGTCCCACTGGACATTCATTTATATAAAGTACCGCTTATAATTTTCTAAGCCTAGAACCTAAATCCATTTTCACATCGTAACACAAAATTTTTACTTTTTTATTTTATAATGATTTTTATTTTTTCTGTTATAGCTGGTTTATAGGGCTGTGTCAATTTGCTACTGTAAGACAAAAAATCATGGACTTGGAGAACATAACACAATATTTTAAAATGAAGTTTTAATAACTCCAAAATTTCCTCCAAACACAAATACCCTGTAAACTGAAAAAAGACTGTACATTTTTATCTTGAACATTACCAACCACATTTCAGGATTAAATGCCACCCGAAGCAATGCTGCATGGGTATTTGAGTCTCTAGTCAAAGCACAAATGTGTATTGATTTGATTGATTGATCTATCATTCAATTTCTCACTCACATATTCCTGGTGACTTCCCCTGTAAGAAGCAAGCATTTATTTCCTGATGTCTTTGAGTGCCTATACATGCACATACTGAAACACATTTTGCATTATTTAAAAATGAGTTTCTGGGCTTCGCTGGGAAATTTTACCAAACATTTACAAAGAATTATCATAAATGCTCCTAAAAAATTCAAAGAGGAGGGAACACTCTAACTTTGTTTATGAGGCCAACATTATCCTGATACCAAAACCAGAGGGGGAGAAAAGCAGAAGTCAAAAAAAAATCACAGACCAGTATCCCTGATTAATATAGATGCCAAAATTATCAATATTAGCAAATAAAATTCAGAACGCTAAACTTATCATTCATCATAACCAAGTGAGACTTATCCCTGGGATGCAAGGATGGTTCAAAATATAGAAATCAGTCAATTTGATAAGTCATACTAACAGAAAGATAGAAAAGAATCATACAATAATCTCAATAGATGCAAAAAAGCATTTGACAATAATTCAATATCCATTCATGATAAAAAAAACTTAACAAATTAAGCATAGAAGGAATGTATTTCCACATAATAAAGGCCATATATAACAAGCTCACAGCTAACATCAAACTCAGTAGTGAATGGCTGTAAGCTTTCCTCTATGATCAGGAACAAAACAACTGCCCATTCTCACTACTTTGATTCAACATAGAAGTAAAAGCCCTAGATACAACAATAAGAGAAGAAAAAAGAAATAAAAGGCATCAGAACTGAAAAGAAAAAAATAAAATTTTCTCTATTAGCATTTAACATGATTTTATATAAATAAAAGCATAAAGACTCAACCAAATAACAATTGGCTGTAATCAACAATTTCAGTAAAGTTGTAGGATACAAAATCAATGTACAAAAATCAGCAGCATGTCTATATAATGACAATGAATTTTCTGAAAAAAAAAGAAATTGATTAATTTACAATAAAATTTATTTACAATAGCATCACAAACAATAAAATCCTTAAGAATAAGTTTAAGCAAAGAAGTGAAAGATCTCCACTCTGAAAAATACAAGACACTGATGAAAGGAATCAAAGAAGACACAAATAAACAGAAATGCATCCCATGTTCATGGTATGGAAGAATTAATATGGTTATAATGTCAATACTACTGAGAGCTATATATAGAGTCAATGCAATCCCTTGCAAGAGTTCAATGGTGTTTTTTTGTTTGTTTGTTTGGTTTGTTGGTTGATTTTTACAGAAGGAGGAAAAAACACTGCTAAAATGTATATGGAACCAAAGAAATCCCAAGACAGAAGAACAAAGCAGGACGCATCACACTTCCTGATTTCAAGTTACCCTGTAAAGCTTTAGGCATCAAAACATAAAAACAAACTGGCATAAAAATAGACAATAGACCAATGGAACAGAATCAAGAACCTAGAAATAAATCTAAGCATTCACAGTCAATTAATATTTGACAAGGGTAGAGCTCCCACCATGGCTCAGCATAAACGAATCTAACTAGTATACATGCGGACAGAGGTTCGATCCCTGGCTTCACTCATTGGGTTAAGGATCCAGCATTGCCATGAGCTGTGGTGTAGGTTGCAGATGAAGCTTAGATCTGGCATTGCTGTGGCTGTGGCCTAGGCCAGCAGCTACAGTTTCAATTCAATCCCTAGCCTGGGAACCTCCATGTGCCACAAGTGCAGTCCTACCAAAAAAAAAAAAAAAAAAAAGACAAAGAAGCCAAGAATTCTCAATGAAGAAAAGGGCCTCTTCAGTGAATCATGCTGGGATCATGAGATATTTGCATGTAAGAGAATGAAACTGGACTCCTAACTTACACTACTCACAAATATTAATTGAAGATGGATTAAAGACTAAATGTAAGAATTGAAACCATGAAAATCCTTGAAGAAAAGATAGAAATTAAGTTTCTTGATGTGAAACTTGGTTATGATTTTTGGGATATGACACCTAAAGCACAAGCAGAAAAAAAAATGGTAAACAGGTTGGACTACATCAAACTACAAATCTCCTGTACAGCAAAATAAACCATCAATGAAGTGAAAAGACAACCTAAAGAATGGTTTAAAAAATTTTGCAAACCATATATAACATGTTAACATTCAAAATACATAAAGAGCCTGTACAAATCAATAGAGGAAAAACAAAAAAAGACAATTAAAATTGGGCAAAGGACCTGAATAGACAGTTTCCCAAGAAGACATACCAAGGGTCAACAGGTACATGAAAAGATGCTCAGCATCACTAGCCGTTAATAGCCAAGACAAGGAAACAACCTAAGTGTCTTCTGATGGATGAATATATATATATATATATATATATATATATATATATATATATTATATAGACACACATTGAAATATTATCTAGCCATAAAAAATGAGGAAATCCTACCATTTGTGACAACAAAGATGGACCTTGTAAGAATTAAGCTAACTGGTATAAGTCAGAGAAAGACAAACGCTGTATGATCTCCCTTATATGTGGAATCTAAAAAAAAATTCAAAGTCACAGAGAAATCAATCAGATTTGTGGTTATGAGAGACAGAGAGGAGGAGCAGGGGGACTGAGAGGAAGGTGATCAAAAGATACCAACATCCAGCAGTAAGATAAAGAAATACCGGGGATGTAACATACAACAGGATGGCCATAGCTACCACTGCTGTGTGATATACAGGAAAGCTGTTAAAGACTGAACTCTAAGAGCTCTCACTACAAAGAGAAAATGTGTTTCCTTTTTTCTTTTCTTTCTTTTTGTATCATATCTATATGAGATGATGGAGGTTATATGAATCTACTGTGGTCATCATTTCACTAATTAAATTATAATGCTATGCACCTTAAACATCCATAGTAATGTATGTCAATTATTTCTCAAAATACCTGCAAATAAACAACTTTGTTTTGTTTTGTTTTGTTTTGAGGGGAGTGCACCCACAGCATGCGGAAGTTCCCAGGCCAGGAATCAAATAGCAGTGACAAGGCTGAGTCCTTAACTGCTACTACACCAGGGAACTCCAAACTAACATTGCTTTTATGCTGTTATTACAAAAAAAATTCTTTTTTTAAATTAGTGATCAGATAGACCTCATTACCTATAAAATTCATTACAAGAAAGTAAAGGGGGTGATTTGAAACTTTTGTTTATAATACAGAGTCTCTGTATCTGATAGAGGCAGGGACAACTGGAGGACATAGTAAAAAACATGGACTTAAGTTCACTGAGATGTTTGGAGGGTGTTAAACAAAGGATGCTGGTGATCTGACATGCTTACATCTGCATTTGTTGAAACCTAGGAGTAGGAAGCAAGAAGGAAATCAGAGAGACTAGTGAGACATCTGATACAGGGGTCAAGCAATGATGGAAATTAGACTAAGAAGCTAAGAACAGAGCTAGCAGACGTTCATCTCTTGTCTATTTATAACCCTTGAAGTACTGGAAGGCTGTTATTCTATCATCCCATATTATTTTCCTCTCTTTGCTAAACATGTTCAGACTCTTCCATTATATTTTAGGTGGCATGGTTTCTAGTCCTCTTCACATAGTGAACAGACATATTTGTTGACGTCTTCTGAAAAATGTCTAGGTTGTCACTATCACTCTTAAATAGAGTTCCCAGAATTGAGGGCAATTCTTCAAATGTGATTTGACTTATTTTGTGAAAAATTAAACACATGGCACTTGTGACCTCTCTACCCTGATGTCTGCTGCAGAATATAGTGTTTTCTGTACCTGCATTGCACTCTTTACATTCCAGCTTGTGATGAATTATGAGTCTACATTTCTAAGAATGTTACCCAGATTAGCTTTGATGTCTGCCCATTCTTTACCACTGGAATCAAATGTCACATCATGAAGCAATATTGGAAAGAAAATTCCAATAACATTACAAAAGCCTTTAAAAAAGAAAGCAGCAGCATATATGTGACAAATTCCAGCTGAGTTGTCCAAACAACAGGTGTTACGGTATTTGCCATTCTTTAGTAAGCTCCAACTTGTATAGGTGGAGCCTTTCCTTGAAGACGCTTTCTCACAGGCAGCTGTGTTTGTTATATCACCAACCATCTTTATCTAGTAATAGAACTTTCTTTCTTTACTGCATCCAATTCACTGAAAGAGAAAATGCCTCATGAAGTCATGAGTTCCCCATCATTGGGAGTAGATAAGCAAAAAGTAAATTGTCTCTGCTTGAACATGTTACATAGAAAATTCAGATTAATAGCAAGAGTGTCAGACTGTCAATTACTAGATGACACTTAAGATCCTTGTAATTCTTAAATTCTACTGATTCCATGATTCTTTTTTTTTTGTCTTTTTGGGGCCACTCCCACAGCATTGGAGGTTCCCAGGCTAGGGGTCACATATGAGCTGTAGCTGCCAGCCTACCTGACACCTATAGCAACACCAGATCCAAGCTGCATCTGCGACCTATACCACAGCTCACAGCAACGCCAGATCCTTAACCCACTGAGCAAGGTCAGGGATCGAACCCGCATCCTCATGGATACTGGCCAGGTTTGTTAACGGCTGAACCAAAACAGGAACTCCTGATCCATGATTTTTGTAGCCTTTCGTCAACTTGGCTTGTAGTTACCCTACTTCTTTTACTTGGCACTTGGAGGATGGCTCCATTAAAATTACTGTTCCAGCTATCTGTCCCTATGTAACAAACAATCCCCAAATGTAGTGACAGAAAGCAACAATCATTTTATTATGCTCATGGATCCTATATTGTAGGATTTTGGACAGGGAACAATAAAGCTGACTTGTCTCTGCTCCCCAACGTCTGAGAAGACATGTGTGGCTAAGGTTACTCAAATGTCTGGATATGACTTAAACCATGGGGGGCTGGAACCATCTGGAATTTTTCTGACTCACATTTGGCACCTGGGCTGGAATAATTCAGAAGCTAGTTTTCAGCTGTAACTGTTGACTGGAGCATCATGAGGTTTCTCCATGGAGCTTAGGCTTCCTCACAATATGGCAACTTAAGAGTAGTCAAAGTTCTTACATAATGGCTTAGGATTCCAAGAGAAAGTGTTCCAAGATCAAGGTGGAAATTTGATAGTCCTTTATGACTTGGTCTCAGAAGTCATCTAGTAATACTTTTTATAGGTTCAATCTGTAAAAGACCTTCCCTTATTTAAGGAGAGGTGACACAAACCCCATCTCTCAATGAGAGAGATGTCAAAGAAAAGGCAAGTGCATTTTATTCTATTTTTTTTTTTATTTCCCTAATACATTACTTTTTTCCCACTGTACAGCATGGTGACCAAGAAACAACCCAAATGTCCACTGACAAATGATTAGATTAGGAAGATGTGGTATATATACACCATGGAATACTACTCAGCCATAAAAAAGAACAAAATAATGCCATGTGCAGCAACATGGATGGAACTAGAGACTCTCATACTGAGTGAGGTAAGTCAGAAAGAGAAAGACAAATACCATATGATATCACTTATATCTGGAAACTAATACATGGCACAAATGAACCTTTCCACAGAAAAGAAACTCATGGACTTGAAGAACAGACTTGTGGTTGCCAAGGGGAAGGGGGAGGGAGTGGGATGGATTGGGAGTTTGGGGTTAATAGATAACATACTATTTCCTTTGAAACGGCAGCTGCATTTTAAAGTTACCACATTCTTTATGGTGTTTACTTATGTTTATTTATTTATTTGCTTTTTAGGGCCACACCTATAACATATGGAACTTACCAGGCTAGGGGTGAAATCTGAGCTTCAGCTGCCAGCCTATGCCATGCCCACCCACAGCAATGCAGATCCAAGCCTCATCTGCGGCCTACACCACAGCTCACAGCAGTGCCAGATCCCTGACCCACTGAGTGGGGCCAGAGATCAAGCCCACATCCCCATGGGTACTAGTCAGATTCGTTTCCTCTGTGCCAAAATGGGAACGCCTTATAGTGTTTAAGTTTAAGGTAAAAACAACCAAGCTTCTCTTTTTTTCTTGTCTTAAATTCCCAGACTCTAATTGAAGGTTTGTACCTATGTACATTACAGACAGACTCAGAAGCTTCTAAGCACAAAAAGTGAGGAAAAGAGTGAACTGAACTGAACCAAGGAGACAAAACAGAGCTTTTTTCTGGAGCCAAGAACATATATGCATTAGGAGTGGAATGGAGAATAATATTCCAGACACCTGCTGCTTCCTTTGTAGACCCCAGGACATCCAAGATTAAGCTCTGCAGCACTCCAAACCCTGGGAGAAAAATCCTTTGCTAAGACTCAATTTATTGAACACTGACCTTTAATCCACTGAAATTTGTATATGTTCCACAAGTTTCTCAGTGTTCTGCTTTGGCTAATTGGCTACCCAGACATGTTTCAGCCTCACCTGGGGACTATAAACATGCCTGAGCCTAGGAGAAGGGGCGCGACAAAAGAGATGACTATGCTTCCCACAGCGTCCCATCAGGTTCAGGTTCTGAGCAACAGAGGAAATGAAGGGAAGCTATCTCAGCGAGGGAATTGAAAGGCTAGAGGAAGCACTCCCCTCCTGGCTGAATGCAGTGCCATTCTCTGTACCAGCTACCACCTACTTACTCCTCGCTGCAGATCAGCAGAGGCTGATATGATTAAAATCATAAATCAGCCCTGCGTTTCTATGGGAAGGGAATGGAGCTGGGCATGTTCAGTAAGATGTGCAACGTCATCAAAAATGGAGGCTTTTGGAGTTCCCGCCGTGGCGCAGTGGTTAACGAATCCGACTAGGAATCATGAGGTTGCGGGTTCGGTCCCTGCCCTTGCTCAGTGGGTTAACGATCCGGCGTTGCCGTGAGCTGTGGTGTAGGTTGCAGACGCGGCTCGGATCCCGCGTTGCTGTGGCTCTGGTGTAGGCCGGTGGCTATGGCTCCGATTCAACCCCTAGCCTGGGAACCTCCATATGCCGCAGGAGCGGCCCAAAGAAATAGCAAAAAGACAAAAAAAAAAAAAAAAACGGAGGCTTTGGTCAAGTTGTGGAACTTCGCTATGTTTAGCAGAAGATGCTAGTATTCTGGGTTTGGGGCTCTTGCCCTTTCGATTCAGACTCCCAACCTTTGACAGTGAAGGCAGTTTACAAGGCAGCATCCACATCTGTTTTTTGTTTGTTTTGTCTTTTGTCTTTTTAGGGTCACACCACCATGGCACATAGAGGTTTCCAGGCTAAGGGTCTAATCAGAGTTGTAGCTGCTGGCCTATACCGCAGCCACAGCAATGCGGGATCCAAGCCATGCCTGCGACCCACACCACAGCTCACAGCAATGCCGGATCCTTAACCCACTGAGCAAGGCCAGGAATGGAACCTGCAACCTCATGGCTCCTATTCAGATTCATTTACACTGTACCACAACAGGAACTCTGTATCTGTATCTTTTAAAGCCATCCTGCAACCCTGGGCAAGTAGCAGAAATGAGGAAGTTATGTGGGAACCGATCAGTCTTTACAATGAGAGTTAATGAGGTTAACTGAGCACTTACCATGCAGGTACTCACTTGCTTAACATGCAGCATATGATTTCACCCTTGTCAAGATCCCGTTTTACACATACAGAAACCGAGACCCAGAGGAGTGAAGTGAATTATCCCAAAATACACTGTTTGGAAGTTACGGAGTCACAACTGGAGCTAAAACAGTCTATGTCTAAACCTAGGACTTTAACCACAAGGAAATACTTCCTCTGCTCAGGAACATGTGTGAGGCCCCTTCTAGGTACTCCCTGGGAATTTAGGAAGGGGTGGAGAAGGAGGTGATGCCCAACCTGAGTCTTCAGGTTTAGGAGAAACCAACTAGGCTGAGAAAGGGTAAAGGGTGTTACAGGGAGACCACTGCTGGTACGAGTGTGTGCAAGGGCCTGAGAGCTGCTGAGAGCCAGGAGAAATGCTCCTTAAAGTCAGGAATCATGTTTTCTTACTCACCATGGAAGCCTTTTGTGCCTGGCATGGGCCCAGGACATAACAGCCCCATGAAAAGCCAAGGAAGTATGGGAGTCACAAGCATGGAGTTAGGTTGCCAGTGCTGAGCTACATGATTTCAAATGTTTGACTTCACTTCTGTGAACTTCGGTTTTCCAGTGGTAAAAAACATGAAGTGATAACAGAGTCTGCCTCCCGGAGTTGTTGTGAGGGAGGATCAAATGAGATGGTGTGGGTAAAATGCATTAGTCCAGAGCCAGCCATAGAGACTGAGCTCAAAAAATGATAATGATGGCTATTTATTATTAGGCCCCCAATAAGTCTTTGGCAAGGGAATGAATGGCGGCTATGGGCATCATTATTAAAGGTCATGACTTGTTAGAAAGATTCAGTATGAATCTAGAGGGTGAGAGACAAGTGGTACATGGGAAAGCTGAGGCCAAACTGGACACCTCCACTTGGCCTGCTGTCTTTTCCTAGTATTCTGTGATCCTACTGGTGATAGTGAAGAGGAAGACAAGAGAGGTACCACCTTGCATTTACACTGCAATCTGCACTGCATGACATACTTCCAGAGTCATTATTTTATCCATTCTGCCAAACAAATACACGACAAAATATGTGACATGTGTGTCTTGTTCCCTTTGTGCATAAATCTACAGAAGCCCAGAGAGTGTAAGTACCTGTAAAAAACCAGCAGGCTGATAAGTAATAGAAAAATAAAGCGCAGTTATTTTGACTCCTGGCTCTTCTTCCCTCCACATGGATAACTGAGCTAATGTAGACACTCTCAGGGAATTTCCTCAGCACCAGAGAATCTGTTCGATGGGCTTGCTGGCTATTCACCAAACCATGGTTCTTTTCCTCCTGGAACATGCCTTTACTACCTTGTATCCCCACTACACTTTTAAAAAGTATCTTAAAATGCTTTTTTTCAGAATAGCTAACAATTTTCAGTATTTTAGTTTATTATCATAATAATATTCATCTCCTCTAAATCCATAAATAATTTTTTAACTAAAAAATACCAGCCTAATCTTTTCTAAGAAAAAATTATTAAAATTCCTTTAGCCTGATAAATAGAAGTCATCCATTTTTGTTCTGCCCTGGTGACCATAAATGCACTTTGTATGTCTATTTTTTACATCACTACATCTCCTGTGCAGCTGAGTGTGACCATGTAACTTTCCTCCAGTCAATGGATCATGGATAGAAACAATTTGTGGTACTTCCAGTTCTGACCTGAGATCTTTCTCTCTTTCCCCTTGAGCAGCAACATTAGAATTTGAAGATAGCAGATCTATGGGAAGGGAGAAACCTGGATCATCAAATCTCAGTTCTGGATGAACTTGCCAACTGCTCTGAACCACCGATTTTGGTACTTACCTGGGCAAGAAATACATTTCTATTACGCTAAGCCACTGAGCTTCCCTGTTTCAGGAGCCAGCATTACCTTAACTAATAAAGGCATGGAAAAAGATCTAATTATGACAAACCTAGACACTCACTAAGACTATCTTTGAGATTCCCAGGACCTACACTTCCATGACCTTTGGCTTTATTAAAATTACAGTATGGGAGTTCCTGTTGTGGCGCAGTGGTTAACGAATCCGACTAGGAACCATGAGGTTGCGGGTTCGGTCCCTGCCCTTGCTCAGTGGGTTAATGATCCGGCGTTGCCGTGAGCTATGGTGTAGGTTGCAGACGCGGCTCCGATCCTGCGTTGCTGTGGCTCTGGCGTAGGCCGGTGGCTACAGCTCCGATTCAACCCCTAGCCTGGGAACCTCCATATGCCGAGGGAGCAGCCCAAGAAATAGCAACAACAGCAACAACAACAAAAAGACAAAAAAAATAAATAAATAAAATAAATAAATAAATAAAATTACAGTATGACCCCCATCTTGAAAGCAGGTGGTAAGAGATAAGAATGGCAAGAATGTGGATTCATTTGGGGCCAGAGTCCTAACATCCTTTGCGTCCTTAGCACCTCACAATACCAGGCACATAGTAAGTATTCAATAAAAGATGACAGAAATAACCATACTATGAGTTCCCGTTGTGGTGCAGTGGAAACAAATCTGACTAGTATCCCTGAGGATGCGGGTTTGATCCCAAGCTTTGCTCAGTGAGTTAAGGATCCGGTGTTGCTATGAACTATGGTATAGGTCGCAGACGCAGCTTTGATCACAGCAATGCATGACCCAAGCTGCATCCGTGGGTAGGCTAGAGTTGTAGCTCTAGCCTGGGAACTTCCATATGCCACAGGTGGGGCCCAAAAAGGAAAAAAAGAAAGAAAAAAAAAACCCATCCTAACAGCTATCATCCAAGGAGATGACTGCTGAACAGGTTGGAATAATTAGATTTTCCAAATGGAAAAGGGTAATTTCCCATGGGAGACATCTTACAGAGTAGGAGACCTGCCACAGCTTGGTGACAGGGTGGTAAGAGATTTTATTCTCATATTCATTCATTTCTTCAAAGTTTTTTTACTGAGTACCTATTATATGTCTGGCACTATTCTAGGGGATAAAGCTACAGCAAAAGTAAAAGAGGAAAGATTTCTGTATTGATTGCCTATATTTGAAGAAGAGCAGAATACAACACCCCAGAATATAGATCTTTCACATGTTAAAGAGAAAACCACAAGCCCAAGATGTGCTCAAGGCCTTGAAACCAAACTTGGATCTAATATATGACCTAACAGCAGTTGCAGCCCTTCTCACGAATATAATTTTTTAATTTTTCATTTTTTGCTTTTGAGGGCTGCACCCATAGCTTGTGGAGGTTCCCAGGCTAGGAGGCAAATTGGAGCTATAGCTGTTGGACTACACCATAGCTACAGCAAGGGCAGATCTGAGCCATACCTGTGACCTACACCATAGCTCATGGCAACAGTGGATCCTTAACCCACTGAGCAAATCCAGGGATGGAACCTGTGTCCTCAGGGAGACTAGTCAGGTTTGTTACTGCTGAACCATGACAGGAACTCCAGGAATACAATTTTTTTTTTTATTAAAGTTTAGTTGGTTGATAATGTTGTGCCAATTTCTGCTGTATAGTATCGTTATCCACACACACACACATTCTTTCTCTCATACTGTCTTCCATCACCTTCTAGCCCAAGAAATTGGATATATGGCCACACAACCCTGAATGTGCCCTATTTCCTCTGATCTCAGAAACTAAGCAGGGTTGGGCCTGGTTAGTACTTGGATGGGAGGGAGGAATGTAATTTTAAACCCCTAGTTTGGAATTTTCTAGCCCGCACCAAGAAGATAATCTGCCACATGAGCCCTCTTCATCCTCTCCCTGTAAGAAAGAAGGAGAGGAAATCTGGATATACGCCCAGGAGTGGGATTGCTGGGTCATTATGGTAGTTCTATATTTAGTTTTCTGAGGTACCTCCATACTGTCTTCCAAAGTGGTTGTACCAATTTACATTCCTACCAACAGCGAAGGAGAGTAGCCTTTTATACACACCCTCTCCAGCATTTGTTATTTGTTGACTTGTTAACAATGGCCCTTCTGACCTGTGTGAGGTGGTACCTTACTGAAGTTTTGATGTGCAGGTCTCTAATAATTGGTGATGTTGAACAGTTTTTCATGTGCCTGTTGGCCATCTGTATATCTTCTTTGTAGAAATGTATATTTAGGTCTGCTGCCTATTTTTCAATTGGGTTGTTGGTTTTTTTCTTTTTTTGCTGTTGAGTTGTATAGGTTGTTTGTGTATTTTAGAGATTAAGCCCTTGTCAGTTGCATAATTTGAAACTAATTTCTCCCATTCTGTAGGTTGTCTTTTTGTTTTTGTTTCTGCTTTATGATTTCATTTACTGTGCAAAAGATTGCAAGTTTGATTAGGTCCTATTGGATTACTTTTGTTTTTATTTCTGTTGCCTTGGGAGAGTGACCTAAGAAAACTTTTGTATGGTTGATGTCACAGAATGTTTTGCTATGTTCTCTTCTAGGAGTTTGATGTTGTCTTGTCTTATATTTACTTCTTAAGCCATTTTGAGTTTATTTTTGTGCATGGTGTGAGGATGTGTTCATGCAGCTGCCCAGGTTTCCCAGCACTGCTTACTTTTCTCTCTTTTTCCCACTTTATATCCTTGCCTCCTTCATCAAAGATTAATTGACCATAGGAGTCTGGGTTTATTTCTGTGTTATCTATTATGTTCCATTGGTCTGTATGTCTGTTTTTTCACCAATACCACACAGTCTTGATTACTGCAGCTTTATAATACTGTCTGAAGCTTGGGAGAGTTATGCCTCCTGCTTGTTTGTTTGTTTATTTGTTTTGTTTTTCCTCAGGATTGTTTTGGCAATTCTGGGTCTTTTATGGATCTATCTAAATTTTTGGATCCTTTGTTCCAGTTCTGTGAAAAATGTCATGTAATTTGATAGAAATTGCATTGAATTTGTAGATGACTTTGGGTAATATGGTCATTTTAATGATATTAATTTTTCCAATCCAGGAGCATGGAATATCTTTGAATCCTCTTTAATTTCCTTGATTAATGTTTTATAGTTCTCAGCATGTAAGTGTTTCACCTCCTTAGTCAGATTTATTTCAAGGTATTTAATTTTTTGGATGTGATTTTAAAAGATATTTTATTTTTGTATTCCTTTTCTAATATTTCATTGTCAGTATACAGAAATGCAACTGATTTCTGAATGTTAATCTTATATCCTGCTACTTTGCTGAATTCATTGATCAGTTCAAGAAGTTTCTATGTAGAGTCCTTAGGGTTTTCTATATATTGTATCCTTGAAAAAGATACATGCACCCCTATGTTCATACCAGCACTGTTCACAATAGCCAAGACATGGAAACAACCCAAACGTCCATCAACCGATGATTGGATTAAGAAGATGTGGTATATATATATATATATATATATATATATATACAATGAAATACTACTTAGCCATAAAAAAGAACAAAATAATGCCATGTGCAGCAACATGGATGGAACTAGTGAAATAAGTAAAAATTTCATACTAAGTGAAATAAATCAGAAAGAGGACAAATACCAAATGATATCACTTATACCTGGAATCTAATATATGGCACAAATGAACCTATCTACCAGAAGAAAAAAAAAAAAAAAAAACCTCATGGACATAGAGAACAGACTTGTGGTTACCAAGGTGGAGAGGGAGGGAGAGGGATAGACTGGGAGTTTGGGGTTAGTATATGCAAACTATTGCACTTGGGGTGGATAAGCAATGAGATCCTGCTATATAGCACAAGGAACTATAACTAGTCACTTGTGATGGAGCATGATGGAGGATAATGTGAGAAAAAGAATGTATGTACATAGATAGATAGAGATACGTGACTGGGTCACTTTTCTGTACAGCAGAAATTGACAGAACATTGTAAGTAAACTATAATAAAAAAATTAAAACTTTGGCGGGGGGAGGGGGGAGGAGAAAATCTACATGACAGACCTTGCATTTTCCCCAAAAGAAGATGACCTGGCCTGAGATAATCCTTTCACTTCTTCTGCTAATAGCTTCCTTGCCCCACCCTCCTCCTGCCTTTAAAAACCTTCCTTGTTGTACAACCTTTCTGAGTGCCTTTCTGTCTACTAGAGAGGTTGCTGCATGATTTGTGAATCACTGAGTCCAGCCACTTAGGTCTTCAAATCAAAGTGGTTGAATTTTGTTTTTTAACAGGCATAAAGATTACTTTGAGCTGATTTTTTTTTTCCCAAGAAAAAGCCTACACAGGAGAAGCTCTGCAGAGTAGAAGTTATTCATCAGGAAGGAAAATACTCATGTATAAAAGAAATCACCATTTGTAAGGATATTTATCTCTGTGTATCAAGATGAGAAGAATGACTCTAAATCACAAGAAGCTATCAATGGGGAAGGGGCTGATTTAAATCCATATAAAAACTTAACCTTCGTTTACTGTACTTTTCCTGGTAACCCGGTAACAGGCCTTCCCAAATGCCAACATATTTCTTTGTCTTTAAGCCAAAGATGGTATTTAAGGTGGTGGCTTTGGCCATCTCTCGGAGTTACTTGATTTGGGGGAGGAGGGTTGCCTCCCATGTATATATGAAGTATACATGCTACTAAACTTCAATTTGTTTTTCTTTTGTTCATCTTTTTTTTTTTCTTTTTAGGGTCACATCTGTAGCATATGGAGGTTCCCAGGCTAGGAGTTCAATCAGAGCTGCAGCTACTGGCCTACACCACAGCAACATTGGATCCAAGCCTCATCTGGGACCTACACAGCAATGCCAGATCCTTAACCCATGAGTGAGGCCAGAGATCGAACCTATGTTCTCATGGATACTAGTCGGGTAAATCACTGAACCACAACAGGAACTCCTTGTTCATCTTTTATTATATGGGCACTCAGTCGAGAACTCAGAAGGGTAGAGGGATAATTATTGCTGCTCCCTTATACATTCTAGTGCATGTCAATACATGTGTCGAAACACATGCATAAAAACCTGAGTCAGGCTGACCTAGGTCCTCAGTCATCTGGTACCTACCATAACAATGAGTGTACCCACTTAGCAATGATATATGAGAGATACATTATGATACTGTCCATTCTCTCAAAGCCTAAGGACATCTGCTCCAAAATTGTGAAGAAAGGAAAATTTGAAAACAAATTAACCAGATGCACACTTAAGAAGTCAAACCATGCAAAACAAACAAACAAACAAACAAACAAACAAAAAAACCGCCATGGAAACTAACAGTAAAGATAATGCTCTGTGGCTGGTCATATAGTTGATGAAAGTATCAATCCATTCTGTTTCTAAGCTCTTGTTTTATAAGAGTTAATCATATAACTTGGCTACAGCAACACCAGCAACGGCAGATGTGCTGTCCAACTGACCAGGTTAAGAAAAATAAAGGCAGATGGTTTTAGATGAAAGTCTGGACAGCAATGCTACCATTAGAGAACTGATGTTCTGTCACCAGGCCAAGGGTCTTCTATTCTGTTTACTTTGCTCTCTAAATGATTTGCCACCTGGTGGTCCAGGGAATCATTTAGAAGTTTAATCATGGGCAGTTCATAAAAACTCTTTAATTTGGATTCAGTGATTCACTCAAGAAAAAATGTACTGATTGCCTATTATGTGTAAAACAACACCCTAGGTGCTGGAGAATATAACTACCAAGATGATAAGCAAATAGGTTGACTTTAAATTCTATTAAGTGCTATCAAAAGAATAAAGTACGATAATAGGAGTGTCACTGTGCTTAGGGAAGGTCTCTTGGAAGAAGTGACAGGAGGTAAGACAGGAAAGCTGTATTAGTTTTCTACTGCTGTGTAACAAATTGCCACAAATTTACTGTCTCAGAGCTTCTGAGTCAGGGCTCTAAATCCAGGTTAGCTGAGTACTTTGCTCAGGGTCCCACAAGCTGACACCAAGGTGTTGGCAGGGGGTGCAATCTCATCCAAGGCTTGGAGTTCTTTTCCAGGCTCCATCCTCAGTAGGATTTATTTTCTTGTGGTTGTGTGACTGCTGTTCCTGTTTTCTTACTCACTGTTGTCTGGGGACCACTCTCAACACCTAGACACCACCCTCTTGCTATGCTATGCAGCCCCCCTTTTCTTACAACACGCTTTCAATTAAGCCAACAGGAGAACATTTCCCTGACACTCCACCTTCTTTTAAAGGCTTTCTTGATTAAGTCAGACCCATCTGGGAGTCTCTCTTAATTAACTCAAAGTTAACTCATGAACAACATCATCGCAGGAGTGACACAGTAACCTAGTCACTGGTTCCATTCACATTCAAGAGGAGCAGATTACACAGGGCATGCACACAAGAGGGTGGGAATCTTGGGGACCCTCTAAAAAGTCTACCACTGTAGATTTGAACCAGCCATCCAAAATCAGGGGATCACCAGAAAGTGCAAAGAATAAACCTGTTATTTTCCAGAGAGGGAAAAGAAGGTCGCTCTACTGAGGCATCATGGATGAAGCAAAGGGGAGAAGGAAGTAAGAAAAGAGGCAACCTCAGGAATCATTTGAATTAAAACATAGGCTACTGGTGGCCCTGTTCAGCTTGCATTTCATTTTAAGTGCAAATAGGAGCTGAATTAATGTTAACTGAGCCCCACTCACATCCCTAGCATGATATTAGACTCATCAATGCCATAAAGAATAATGGAGTCAATCCAGAGAAATGGGAAGCATTTACTTGTTGTGGCTACTGTCGTTTTGAGAAAGTAGGGCCTGTGCTAAAGGTTCTTTTACATGTCTAAAACTCATTTATTTTTCTAGGTCCCATTAAAAAGACTATTCAGGTGAAAGTAAAAATAATATGAATGTAATCATTTTCTAGTGTTGTTTGACCTAATTAGAAAAGAATCTAGTCTTCTGTTTCCTCCATGCATCCTCCAGTGCCCATGAACGTACCCCTGGGTCGCTTTCATAAATTCTGTAAATAATAATAGTAGCATTAATAAAGCCAAGGCATTTCCAGGGACAATATAAAATGTGTCCTTTGGTCAGGGGGGAGTTCATAATTAGCGTTTTAGAAGTATCCAGCAATGCAGATTTTCTAAGATAAAACCGAGGCAAAAGCTCACTGCTTAGAAATGCCAGCTCATCACAGCTGTGTTTTCTTTTACTTTCACGGCACTATGTCCTAATCAACTCAGGAGTCAGAGGTATAACTGCTTTCTTAGTTTCTTCAATTGAAGTACTAGCAGGATTTACTCGAGGCTTCCCTTTGAGACTGATTAGTAGAGGAAAAGAAATTTTAAGAAATGATATAACTTAGATTCTAAAACTTGAAGATGCAACAAAGACGGCTGGGTAACTCCCACTTCTTTTTTTTAAGTGCCTACTCATTGGTCTAACTTTCTAAGAGTCACATGGACCAGGATTTGGATTATTAATAAAATACAGCAATCTAAGATCCTGTTTTTCTCAACATCCTTACTTGTTTCCATCACTGGGGCCTTATATTGTAAAGATTATGTTGCACTATTTTCCTCTCAGGAAGTAAGAGAAATTTATTCACTGAAGCGATCTAAAAATAACTCCTTCGGGAGCCAGTGGCTTCCATGGTTACCAAAGACCCTGTTGATTCTCTGCTTTAACAGGCACCCACAATTGGGTACTCATTTGAATTGAAAACAACACACACCCAAAATAGCATGACGGACCCTAGAACAAACTCTGCAGGCGGTTCACGCCATGAAGTTCAATCTTCTTCTTCACAGCCCCATGAAAAGCACAGGCCAGGAAGAAAGATATATACTTCTGAAAAGTCAATGACACCTGGCTTTGAGTCAGATTCTTGGTTCCGGGAATCCCCACCATGCTGTTACGCTCTGACAAACCCCTAAGAGGTCACAATGTAAATTCTTAAAAAACAATACTGTCTTCACAAATAACAACTGATTATATATTTAACATCTGCTAAAGACATCAAAAAGAAGTTAATTTTTTCCTTAAGGAAAATAATATCTCATGGCTTTATGAGAAAGTTACACATATGTCTTATGATGGCTAGAAAAGGAGTAATGTGTGCATGTGTACATATATGTTGGAAACACAAACACTCATATGTGTATGTGTTCCTTCATGCATATGAAGTCTTCTAAGATTCTGATACTCCATTGCTATTTGTTTCCAAAAGCAGGGATCTAAGAACAATCTACTTTGGAAAAAAGAATTTCCTATTTTTGGAGTTCCCATCATGGCACAGCGGTTAACGAATCCGACTAGGAACCATGAGGTTGCGGGTTCGATCCCTGCCCTTGCTCAGTGGGTTAAGGATCCGGCATTGCTGTGAGCTGTGGTGTAGGTCGCAGACGCAGCTCGGATCCCCCGTTGCTGTGGCTCTGGTCTCAGCTGGCAGCTACAGCTCTGATTAGACCCCTAGCCTGGGAACCTCCATATGCCGCGGGAGCAGCCCAAGAAATGGTAAAAAGACAGAAAAAAAAAAAAGAATTTCCTATTTTTATCACAGATTCCAAGGTCTTGCTTACCCAAAACATGTGCACTAAATATAAGAAAAACATACACCAAAATATATTAAAATTGTCTAACAATAACTAAGCTGCATAGACAGAGTGCCAAAGATATGAATTTAATTAATTTAGTGGACAATAATCTAGATGAGAGGTGTACATAGTCAGATCTGGCAAAAAGTTGGTTCAAAAATTAATTGTTGGAGTTCCCGTCGTGGCACAGTGGTTAACGAATCCGACTAGGAACCATGAGGTTGAGGGTTCGGTCCCTGCCCTTGCTCAGTGGGTTAACGATCCAGCGTTGCCGTGAGCTGCGGTGTAGGTTGCAGAAGCGGCTCAGATCCTGCGTTGCTGTGGCTCTGGCGTAGGCCGGTGGCTACAGCTCTGATTCAACCCCTAGCCTGGGAACCTCCATATGCCGCGGGAGCGGCCCAAGAAATAGCAACAACAACAACAAATTAATTGTTTAGGAGATCCCATCATGGCTCAGTGGTTAACAAATCCAACCAGGAACCATGAGGTTGCGGGTTCAATCCCTGGCCTTGCTCAGTGGATTAAGGATCCCATGTTGCCGTGAACTGTGGTGTAGGTTGCAGACATGGCTCGGATCTCACATTGCTGTGGCTCTGGCGTAGGCCGGTGGCTACAGCTCCAATTAGACCCCTGTCCTGGGAACCTCCATATGCCACAAGAGCAGCCCTAGAAAAGGCAAAAAGACCAAAAAAAATTAATTTTTTAATATCAATTAGGTTAGTTTAAATGTTTTTTTGCACCAAAGATGATCTTCTGGTTCTTTCTTATATTCAGCAATGAAGATCAAGTAGCTGCCATGTGCCAACCAATACTACAGGCATGAGAATATGACTGTGAGCAAGATGGACAAAGGGGTCTATCCTTATGAAGCTTATAATCTAATGGGAAAGACTGACAAACCAAGATAACTTCAATCCACAACCAAGTTTGTAACAATTAAGGAAATTAAAGTGATTTGATAGAAAGTAAGGTAGAAGTAGAAGGAGTATCACTTAAGATAGTACAGTCAGGAAGGCTTTTCTAAAAAGATTTGAGCACAGACTTAAAGTAGGAGGAGCCAGGCATGAAAAGAATCAGATGATGAGCATGCTGGGAGAGACAACAACAAATGCAGAGACTCATAGGTAGGAAATTGCCTGGCTTGACAGAGAAACAGGATGCAAGCCACTGTGCTTGCAGCAGAGACAAGCTCCACATGATGAGGAGAGAAAGAAGCCTGAATGGGCCATGGTAAGGAGGGTTTCACTTTAAGTGCCTTGGGAAGCTATTAGAAGAATTTAGACAGCACAGTAATAAGAACATAAATGAGCTTTTAAAAGATGACTCTGGCTGATTGTGTAGACACAGGACTATAATAAGCCAGCAGTTTGAGCAAGAATCCATTGCAAGAATCTAAGTGGAAGATGATGCTGTCTTGCTAAGAGGGATGCCAGAGAGATGGAGAAACATGAATGGTGTTTCTAAGATATTTATGTATGGAGGACAGGATGCAAAATGCTAAAGAAGCCTAAAGGCTTTGTTTTCCAGATATGTGGGTATGAGAAAGTAAAGATACCTCCCATGTATGAATGGGCTCTCTTCCAAAGACTTTGTATCACTTATTTCAAACTCAGGCCACATTTTCCCAAGATATGGTGTTAGTATCTGATGAGATTTCATATGAATAATGAATCAGTCTAATGTTCATACCAGTAATGGGCAGAAAACTCCCAAAGTTCTGCCCTTTTCTCTTTATCTAAGCTAATCTCTAAGCAGAATGGCTTCAAATGGTCACACATTTGCCCAATGGCTTTTTTGATGTTCTTTTGATTTTTCTGTTGCCCTAACTATTTGCTTAAAACATCAATTTTATTTCCTATATCTCTCTAGTAGAAAACAATCTTAGTAACATATAATATTAAGATATGTAGGCTCTCTGAAGAGGAATACTGAACTTCTTAGTGGTATGCTAAATCTTGGTTTACCAAGGATCCCAGAGTAGAAAATATAATAAACTTTTTTTTTCAGAACAGGGGTGGTATCTGGGAAGAAATTAGTGGGGGGGGGGGTAGTGGTATCTGGGCTCATAAAATGTTAGAGGATATTCCTTTCTTAAAAGAGTTCGGGATGGAGCTGGTGGACAAAATGAGGCTATGAGGTCTTCTAAGACAATGTTTCTCAAGCCTGAAGATACAGGAACTTCCACTTTGGGTCATGGTGGAACACAGGGACTGGGTTTACTCTTCTTCCTTAACTATAAATATGGACAAATTTTATGACACAACAGCATGAAGACATTGGGCAGCACAGGGCAGTGATTCCTAGAGGAAGAAAAACAAACCAGGGGAGACCCATGATTGCCCAGGCCATTAGACCTGGAAAGAGTTTTGAGGCCACAGTACAGGAAAGGGAAATTGAGACAGAGCCCAGTTGAGGAAAGGGTTGAGAATTTGGGAGGCCAAGGTGGCCAGGATTTGCAGAGCAGAGTCCTGAGAGGTAGAGAGCTGCAGAGACCGAGTGAGAACTCCAGAGACGTGCAGAGGGTTTCTCTCAAATCCTATTAGCAGTGCATAGAGTCATCTCCCCTTATCCATGGAGGATACGTTTCAAGACCCCCAGGTGATGCCTGAAATAGTACTGAACTCTCTATAGACTATTTTTTACACACTACCCATGATAAAGTTTAATATATAAATCAGACTCAATAAGAGAGTACCTGAATTTCCAACATCCCTACTTTTGTGATTCGGGGCCATCATTAAAATGATGGTTACTGCAACATAAATAAACATAAAATGAGAGTTACTGCAGCACAAGCACTTGGATACTGTGATGGGAGATCTGATAACTCAGAGGACTACTAAGTGAGTAAGGAGAATGACCGAACCTCTAGAAACTGAGAAATTTCTATGAGTTGAGAAGTTTCTGTGAACTGAGAAATTTCTATGAGAAGTTTCAATGGAGAAGGCAAGGACTTGAATCTGCTTAACAATCTTACCCTTGTTCACTGTGTTTTTCCTGGCCACCTGCCGTAACTGACTCGCCCTGCCCTCGACGTCATCTTTTGTCTTTAGCTGAGGATAGTTTTCAAGGTAAGGGCTTTGGCCACTTTGCGGCGTTACTCGGTTTTCCTGGGTCTCTCCCATGTATACATGTTATTCAAAGTTTGATTTTCTCCTGTCATTCTATCTTGTATCAATTTAATTCTTAGACCAGTCCGAAGAACCTAGAAGAGTAGAAGAAATTTTTTTTCTCCCCAAAAGAGTCTGAACAGAAGAAGCAGAGCCAAGAGAAGGAGAGGGGAAAAATTACCTTCTGTTGTGTGAGGTCAACCTCGAGATCCTGTCATTATTGAAGTTAGACCTATGCCCAGATTCTGCAGGTATACAAGCTAAAAACTTGCTTTTTTTAAAAGCAAGAGTGACTTTTTTTTGGGGGGGGGGGGGTGTCGCAGAAAGAATGCTACTGGAAACCAAAAGCGTAAGTTAAATAAGCTTTGGTGTTCTAGCCCAGGGATCTCATCACAATGTACAACACAACTTCTATCAATGATCACGGGCTTCAAATCAAATCTCAGTCTTCTCAGAGGCATTGTAACTGGACACGGCCCTGTGGGGCTTCTGGGTGTAAGAGCCTCTCTGTGTCCCCCATTTCTTGTTCTTAGGAAATGGTCCTCATTCAGCCGCCATGACCTTCCCTGAGTTCCTAGGGACAGGTTCAAACAGTTGCTGCTCAGGGAAGGGAGGAAGAATCAACCAATAACAGTACGGTCTTGGGGTAGGATCCTGGTTCCCTCTCAGGGAAGGCACATAATAATATAGGCATCTTATACACCTACAAGAAAAGTTATATTCCTTATGCTTCTTTTAGAAATAAATACTTTAAAACTGAATAGACTTAAAGCCCCTCCTTGTCCTTCTCCCTGATTTAACTGCATCCTAAATACAATCGCCCTTAAGCTAAAGATTAGGCACCCTGAGCACAATTGCCTACGAGTTAAAGATTATTATTAGCACATGATGTTTTTCAGAAACTTTCCCAGTTTGTTCTAATCTCTGATCAATATGCCCTTTTCACAAGTACTGTTTTTCTGGGCAATAACCCAGAAGGCCACTGTCATGAACATACCAAGATCTCTTGACTCGCGTTTTGAAAACTAAGATTCCCCCAAAAGAAAGAAGAATGCATGTCTGTCCCAATCCTTCTCGTAATTCTTTCTAATGGGGGGGGTGGGGTGCACAGTCTTTAAGGCATTAGCCCGCTGTGGCCCTCCTTTGCCTGGCAAAGCCATAAAGCTTTTTTTTTTTTTCTCCTTTACCCAAAACTCTGTCCCTACATTTCAATTTGGCACTGGCACACAGAGGGCCAAATTCTGGAAACAACATCACTCCCTGCTTGGTGTTCTAGTCTTTGTGGAGAGAAAGGAAATTAGATTCTGCCTGGCTGAGTCAGAGTAGTTTGCCAAAGAATCCCTAAAACTGCGAGCCTACCTCAACACTCAGTAATTTGTGTCTCAGAATATTCCTTAAAGTAGATGTCAAAAGAGATCTGGAGGATAAAGTGAAAGAGAGGCGTAAACACCATGTATATAAACATCTTGACTTGGAAAGAGGACACTCATTAACCAAGACAATGAGCAGCTGATTTGTGCTGGCTTGCTTTCTCTTGTTAAAAACACCCATATATAATTTACACTAAAATAAAATTAGAGTTCCTGATAATTCCAAGAAGAGAGCGTAGGGGAGCAAAATTTGCCACCCCAAAAGATGTCTCACTGGCAGGAGGATTAATGTAGGCTGATGATTTTTAAGAACCAGAAGACTCAGGAGTTTTTTTTTTTCTTTTTGGCTTCCTCTGCTGCCTAAAGAATTTAGATGAAGGGAGTTCCTGTCGTGGAGCAGCAGAAACGAATCCGACGAGGAACCATGAAGTTGCAGGTTTGATCCCTAGCATTGCTCAGTGGGTTAAGGATCCGGTGATGCCCTGAGCTGTGGTGTAGGTTGCAGACTCCACTCGGATCTGGTGTTGCTGGGGCTGTGGCGTAGTCCGGCAGCTGTAACTCTGATTAGACCCCTAGTCTGGGAACCTTCATATGTTGCAGGAGCAGCCCTAAAAAGGAAAAAAAAAGAAGAAAGAAAGAAAAAGAATCATTTTAAAAAAAAAAGGAAAACTTTAGATGAAGACTTTGTTCCTGGAAGAGAGCTATCACCAGAGATACCCGAAAAGAAGATGAGCCAGGTGCGCTGGGGAAACTCTGCAGAGCCTACAGATCAGAGTCCTCTCTGTGCCACTGTCTGTGCAGGCCCAGCAAATATTTATCTACCAAATATTTGCTTTACATCTCCATGTGAATTACCTCCCCCCCTCTGAATTCCCAAACCATTACCTCTCCAGTTCCTCTTTAGACATTAGCTGAAAGTAGTATTGAAGGGGAGGGGTCCAGCCATTTCCAGGAGTGACTGCATTTTCCTGGGTCTCTCCCATGTGTACATGTTATTACGCTTTTGTTTGATTTTCTCTTGTTAATCTGCCTCATGTCAATTTCATTCTTAAGCCAGCCAGAAGAACCTAGAAACTTAGAGGCAAATTTCTTCCACCTTAACAAGAGAAATTTTTAAATTAAACATCATGCATTTCCAGGAACAAGACCACAGAATACACATAATGGAAGAAGTACTCGGGGACGTTATTTTCACATTCGCTGGGGCTCAATTTCCATACATTAGTGGGACTGGATCAGATAATTTCCTCTTTTAGTTCTATGTTTCTGTGATTCTGTCGAGAAATAATAGCGAAGGTTAAAAAAGCCTGAAGACAATTGAGGCTTGATGTTAATCATAAAGCAACATAATCGTGTAGCATAGAGTAAACGCAGATGAGCAGAAAATATTTTAATCTATCCACAGGCACATTCTGTGCTAAGCTTCTGACCATCTAAAAAGCATGATGTTTACAGATGTTTTCCTTGTTATTCCAAACCAATATATTAGAAGCTGTCGACTTAAAAAAATGTACAACCTGAAATTTGAGAGTTTTTATTTGGGGCAAAATTAGGATTTAAGCCCTGGAAATAGCATCTCAGGTACCCCTGAGAAACCTGAGAATCCGCCAAGGTAGTGAGGGAGGAGCTAGGATATATAGGAGTTTTTGTAACAAAGGGCAGGCGGCAGGAACAAAAAAGGCCTGGGCTCAGGGAAAGCATCCTTTTGATGTGCACCTCTGCTATTAGGGCCAGTATCCTGAGTTTTCACAGTCGGCAGGACTCACTGGCTCTCACTCTTGGAGGCAACTGTATTCACAGATGACCATGACCGGCTTTGTTTTATCCCTCACTATAGACAGGTGGCAGTATTTCAGCTCTGAAATCTGCCCAAAGAGGAAAGGGGGAATATCAGGATAGCGTAAAGTTGACGGGGAGGTGCACGCAGCCATGCACACATTTTACAAGAGTTTGTTGCTGGTCTTGTGAAGGTTACTGCTCGTCACAAGGAGCAGACATCACCATGAAGGATTTTAGTGGGGTTTTTTTGATAGAAGGAAATGCAAGAATTGGGCACATAACATCTACTAAAAATCTCCATCTGAAAACCTGTTCTTCTAGTTCTCCCAAAACACAGAGTGCCTCACTCCTGATTTTCACCCTGAACTCTGCCCAGGGGGTGCTGCAGGTCAGCAGCTGTGGGGGCTTGTATTTAATCCATGCAGAGGCGAATGGCAAGTGCCAAACTTCAATTCACAAAACCTTCTGTAAACATTTCACTAAAGTCTGGAGTTCTCTTAGAAGAGGGACAATCCTAGGCATTCCCATTGTGGCTCAGCAGATTGAGAACCCAACTAGTAACCATGAAGACATGGGTTCGTTCCCTGGCCTCACTCATTGCATTAAGGATCTGGCGTTGCTGTGAGCTACAGTGTAGGTGACAGACAGAGCTCAGATTTGGCATGGCTGTGGCTGTGGCTGTGGCTGGCAGCTGCAGCTCCAGTTTGATCGCTAGCCTGGGAAACGTCCATATGTAGCAGGTGTAGCCCTAAAAAGGAAAAAAAAAATGGAGACAATCCCGGTGTTCCCTAAGAAAACACTTCAAAGAGAGGAAGATAAAAATGGGGCTCCCGGCCCACTGGAAACATCCCCAAACAAGGAAAGACAAGACACCAGTGGAGATGCATCAGAAACCTATCCACCTGCTTTGTTTATTATATGGGGTTACCATGGAGATGGGAGGAGCGCTCTTAAAGGAAATTGGTGAAAATAATATAAAAAATCATGACTTATAAAATTTTTATATAAGTATCTCTCTCTGAGTCAGACTTGTAACTGAATATTGCCCAGTTTCCTGACCGGGTGAATGTCATTTTACTCAATGATAAAACGGCTCATGTCCTTGCTGGCCTCTAATTTCTTTTCAGGAACCCTGGGACACTAAAGGCCCAAACTGCCTGGACAATGGGTCTTGGTCATTGTAACAATACAGCTGCTTTCCCTTAAAATCAAGTTTGTGCCTTTTAAATACATTTTTGATTTTGATTCTCACACATCAATCCTAGAACCTAGCAGTATTCTACAGAACGCACAGGTAAAGGAATGGTATTTCCTTCTGTTATTTCTAAAGTAAATAATCATGCTCCCTGAGAAACACACTGTAAAGATTCTCAAAAGCCATTGTTGCCCATAGTAATCCCTTATTCACTTCAGACTCCTTTTCTCTGGGTTTCTGGAGCCAGGCCTTGGCTTCTCTCTTTTCCCTCAGGAAGAAGCAAGATGTCTTGGGGCCAGAATGGCCAAAAGTGACTGGGAAGAGGCAGTGATGCTCTCCAGAACTTAAAAAGAAAACTTCTGCAGAAGGGCACTAAAGCCTCCTCCATGACCCAAACTCAGCTAGTAGTAAACCAGAGGAGATGGATGAGTGGAGCAAGTGCCTGTCTATGGGGTTCAGCCTTTCGGGAACCACAGGAGATCCGCACAGTGTTCTATGTTCCTAGGGGAGATCAGCCTAGCCCCCAGGAGTTTACAGTGTGGGCTCTCTCAGAGAAAACCAAAGAAATCCGATCTTGCCTCCTCTTAGTGAAAGGTGCCTAACAGACATCCTATCTTAAGCCTCCAAGGAATATAGATTTATAACTGCTTGAATCTGATGGCCGAACATTTAATCACCCATCAGATAATTTGAGTTGCACAAGCGATATGGGTCCAGTGGGCATACACTCACAGATTACCCAGCAGTGGCTTCAAGTTCTTCCTGTTAGGAAGGATAGGCTGGTATCCTGTTGAACACTAAAGATGCTGCCTGTCTTCACCTGTAGTGTGTGTGTGTATGTGTATGCGTGTGTGTATTTGAGATGGAGCTACTACCTCATTCATTCATTCATTCCACAGATATTTGGAGACTTACTGTGTGCCAGGTATGCAGTGCACAAGGAAATGCACTGGTAACTATGACAGTACCTCCTAATGTCCCTGTACTCATGAAACTTACAGGGTGAGTTACTCATGAGAACTTACGGGTACTCATGAAGGTGAAGAGGCAAGTTAATATTTCACCAGGCAGGAGTTCCCGTCATGGCACAGTGGTTAACGAATCCAACTAGGAACCATGAGGTTGCAGGTTCGGTCCCTGCCCTTGCTCAGGGGGTTAACGATCCGGCGTTGCCGTGAGCTGTGGTGTAGGTTGCAGACGTGCCTCAGATCCCACGTTGCTGTGGCTCTGGTGTAGGCCGGTGGCTACAGCTCTGATTGGACCCCTATCCTGGGAACCTCCATATGCCACGGGAGTGGCCCAAGAAATAGCAAAAAAAAAAAAAAATTTCACCAGGCAACTCAATAAGCAATGAGGAAAGGAATGCGAGGAGTAAGCCCTAAAGAGTACTGTGGGCATAGAACGGAACCGCCAACTCAGGTTGAGGAAGGTAAGAAAGGCTTCCCAAAGAATGTGGCCTCTGAACAAAAACAAACTGAAGTGTGAGAATAGGAGATGATGGCGGAGAAGAGTCTTAGAGACTAAGAGAATGGCCTGTGCAAAGGCTCAGGGGAAGGAATGACAGAGGACACCGGGAAACTCCAGGTAGGCCAGTCTGGATGGGGCAAGGAATGTGAGACTGGGGTGTGGAGACAGAAACAATAGGTCTCATATCATCATGCCTTCAGGGAACATTAAGGATGTGACCTTTGTTCTTGGGAAAACCCCCTTCCCAGTGTCCCTCAAGGATGAGAAAATATATCACGTTTGCTTAATACAAATCCCATGCATTCCGTCACTAAACTAAGGGCATCATGTTAAGGATCAGCACAGCAGCTTGTAGAAACAGAAGATGGGGAGAGGGGACTGGACAGCAGAGTCTTCACATGCTTTTGTCTCAAGGACAGAGTTGGAATCTAATCACTCTGCAGTCCTGGATGAGCAGACACTGCATGTGCCCTACTCTTGGTTCCACCTCCACCTCATCAAATAAGAAAAGCCACATGCAAATGAAATAAGGAGGAATGAGACGCCCAGCAGAACATGGCTTATGTCACTCCACCTCGAGTGAGGGTCTCTCTTTAGTAAGAGTTTAGAAGGGGATTGATGGGGCAACAGAAAAAGAATGCGGTAACAAGAAGAACGGAGCTGAGAATGACCTTAGCACATACACCAGTGTTTCAGCTACACACAGCCTCAACTGTCCTCATGCCTCCTGGAAGGGAACCCCAGAGGCATCGGGTGAGTCCGTTTACAATAGGTAATCTAAAGGTCTCAGCTTTACAGATGAGGAAACCTGGGCTCAGAGGAATGAATTAACTTGCCCAAGTTATGCAGCTAATAAATAAGTTCTAGAGGCAGGATTCCAACCCCGAGACGTTGGACCACCAAGTACATGCTCATCACTATGACGCTGTGTCATAG
Source organism: Phacochoerus africanus (assembly GCF_016906955.1). Classification (NCBI taxonomy): domain Eukaryota; kingdom Metazoa; phylum Chordata; class Mammalia; order Artiodactyla; family Suidae; genus Phacochoerus; species Phacochoerus africanus. Next base: position 12,164,592 of record NC_062544.1, on the reverse strand, counting down.
AACAATTTTTCTGGGGACTCAAAACAATGCACATGTGATATGTAACCAGGCTCACCTCCTTGAGAGTGAGTGTAAGCAAGCTGCAGGTGATCACCCTTGAAGGAGGGCCTTTATTATGGATTGACATGTGGCACAGACCACAACGGATCATGCTTCTCTCCTCTACTACCCAAACTGTCTCCCTTGGGCTACTGTATATTCTGTAGCACCCACGCCTACTGCCACCCCAACCTCATTTTACACCCTCTCCTCAACCCCCGCCACACTAGCCTCTTCCTGGAGCTTGTACATTAGGGTTTCTCAGACACAGGACACGCTGCCTGGAGAGCACTTTCTGTTTCTCACCTGGCTCTTCCCCTCTCCCTTCCTTCTAGACGAGCTCTAGAAAAAAAATCATCCCTCAGAACAGCCTTGGGTAAAAACCCAGTCTGAATGGTGCCTGACCCCCCGTCCGCTCCGCCACTATCCGTGATTAGGTCCCCATTTGCTTCATAATACCTACAATGATAATATTGCTTTATTTGTGTATTATTTCTCTGACTGCCACACTACACTGTAGGCTTCAGAAAGGCAGCATCCCTATCTTTCTATCAATGCCAGAAACAGTGTTTCGAACAGAGCAGGGTCTGAATAAATATTTGTTGAATGAATAAATGAATTTTCAAATGAAATGGATTTATAGGATGGTTTTTTAAATCCTTGCAGATGTTCATGTTTCTTATACAATGGCAAAATCCAGTATCCAAACTTTCCCGGACTTCCCTTGTCCTAAGAAGATAACTTCTCTGCACATACCATAAACAATACCCTGCTAGAATCACCTGATTCTAACTCAGTATTGACCGTGAGCTCAAGGCTGAGTCAGCAAATATTGCCTACAGTATGTACCTTTATCATAGGGTTGCAGGAAGGCAGGAAATCCCAATCATCCCACATCTGCTTGCCAATAAACACTATAAAGGTGAAATCTCCCAGAGCTCAGGGATATGATGTTCCAAACTCCTGCTATTTGTATTGGCTACAGGCAACCGCATGAAAGAACCTACCTCTGGTCCCTGAAGTTGCTACAATAAACATCATCTATATGCCATGAAGGGAATATTGACTGAAAGCGATGAGTCTTTTGTTGAGAGTGCAATTGATTCTCTAAAAAATAAACAGTTATTGGCAGAGAGCCTGCTGGTGGTGTATTTGAAAAAGAATTTTTCAGAATTATTTTTAACAAGAAGTTCTACTTTCTTCAGGTGAATGAGATTAAAGGTGGTGAAAAATGGTAGCAAATCTTAATAGGGGTTTAAGCCAAAACCAAGATGGGTATTCTCGGTCAAGAAGAATGTTTGACTTAAGCTTGGGTTTCTCTGTCTGTCTTGAGGTAGATTAGCCCTACAAAATACAAAGAGCTTCAAGCTGTAGGCCACAGGTAAGAGGGAACTTGCCTCCTGGATGCACTAATGGAAATACTGCAGGAAGTCTCGGCGACCCAAGGAAACCACTGCAGCCTAAACCAAGAGCCCCCAACTCAGCATCTAGGATTCACTCTGCTCCCAAGGTCAGGGATAGGACCTGTGGATCTGAAAGCAAAGTCTCTTGAGAGCAAGCAGTTCCCAAGAGTCATCCATTGGGCTAGATACATTTCCTCAGGCATAGGAGAGGCCTATCTATTCTACCTTTTCCATTGCACAAAAAAAGTGTTCAATGGGGGGTGGAGAGGATGAATAAACAACTTATTATGCATAACTTTAAAACCTGGGGATAGAGACAGAGAGTAGGATCTGTTTTCCTTCCTGTGCAAAGGTATTTTCCAGGTTTTGAAAAAGTCAAACCACACCGGAACTAGGTGCCAGGCACATTTATTAAAAGAGAGGTAGTGGTATCACAACCCACTAGCAGGTTTAAAGAGCCACTAGGAGGCTAGGGCCATAAAGGCCTCCTGGGTTTCCTTTGAGTTGGGTGAATGGGGCAGGTGACAGAGGATGAGAGAGGAGATGTATCATTTTCTTTCACTGAGAACCAGTTAGAAGGCTTTCATCTGGAGAGGCCCACTGGGGAGCCTTAACACACTCCTTTTTGGTTGAAATTTATAAATAGAAGTAATACCACTTTGGATTCAAAGCAGGTTTACACATTTTGTTTTCTCTTAAGTTCATAAAGCTACTGCGCGAGTGTAAAACAAAATGAGAATTCCTACCTTCTAGGACAGTGTTGATGAGAAAGCAGGATAATGTTTGTACAAGACCTGGCATTTTACATGACCTATGGTAAGTCCTCAATAAATGGTTGCTGCTCTTATCATGGCTGGTACTGTTAGTATTGCTGTTCCAGACAGTTTGCACTAGAGATCAGTGTGCAAGGTCTTTACTGGGAATGGCTCTCATAATCAACACCTGTGCGAGGGGGGAAAAGGCAGCAGGGCTGGTAGAGGTAGACGTTGACTCTGGTCCTTACAAAGGTCTCCGCTGGTCCACACTGGCTCTTCAGAATTGTCACTGACTGGGGCAAGGAGGCTGGGCCCTGACATCCCCACAGTGATGAGTCATTACTGGGAGCTGGCCTAGGAGGAGGCAGTTTTTAGCCAAAGCCTTAAGTGTTCTCAGTGGAGGCCATCACCAAAGAGGGCTCCAAGCGGATGGCCCTTTTCTAGGAGCACTTCCATAAACTGAGAGTAAATCAGCGATTCCTAAGGGGATAGCTGGGCATGCCACAGAGTATACCCCAAAAGTAAATAAGAAGAGTGCATCATAGTGCTTCTACAACCTGTCCAGAGCCACAGTATATAAACAGCAGTGCTAGGAATGAACGCTAAGTCTTTTTTTTTTTTTTTGTCTTTTTGGCATTTCTTGGGCCGCTCCCGTGGCATATGGAGGTTCCCAGGCTAGGGGTCCAATCAGAGCTGTAGCCACTGGCCTACGCCAGGGCCACAGCAATGCGGGATCCGAGCCGAGCCGCGTCTGCGACCTACACCACAGCTCACAGCAATGCCGGATCCTTAACCCACTGAGCAAGGCCAGGGATTGAACCTGCAACCTCACGGTTCCTAGTCGGATTTGTTAACCACTGCGCCACAACGGGAACTCCTTAAGTCTTCTGATGCTAATCTGTCTTCTTCAGAGGCCCAGGACTCTTCTGCAACACTCAGCACTCCTCTCCTTTACAGTGCTGGCAACAGCTCTGCCTCCTCTGAGCCCACACAGATCAAGGAACATTTGTGTGATGTAGGTCCCCTGTCTTTTTCTGAGGAAGAAATAGTCAGGTAGTTGAATTTAGTCAAAAAAAAGAAAAAGAGAGAGAAGGAAATGAAAGAAAGAAAAAAATAATTATGGAAAGGGGAAATTTTTAATTATGTATACTCTTATAATTATACTCTTACCCAGTTCCCCCTCATTTGAAAGACATGTGCACAAGAGAGACTCTCAAAAGGTCTGTTTAAGGAAAGATCTTGGCCATAGACTTACCAAATTAGAATCTCTAGGGACGGAACACAGTATTCGACTTTTTTCTTTGCAGGCCCTTCAAATGAAGTTCAAGTGCACTCAAGTCTGCAAACTACCACTGTCAATGCACCATATCTCTGGTCCAAATTTATGATCACATTTTTTTCTATGTGCCTTAAACTGGCTCCAACAGCAATTCACAGAATTAAAAAATTCTCAGGTTTAAAGCTATCTTGGAGATTATTATGTCTCCATTTTTGAGAAGAAAAAAACCAGGGCCAGAGAGGAAGGGTGCCTTGCCTGGGGTGAAAGAAGAGATTAATAAGCACAGCCAGGTTCCCACTTTCAGGGTCAGGCCTTCTTATAACTCTAATAAGCTTCAAAGAGGAATTTCAAACCAGCTTCCAGCAACAGAAGCAACACTTAAAAAAAAAAAATCGTTCCAGGACATCGCCAACAACATTTTAACGGAAAACATTTGATCACTTAGGTCTCTTGTCAATACCACCCTTCCCCACCCTTTCCTGTAACTACTTCCAACTTCGGTATCTTGTGACTCGAGTCATGGGAGGCCTGCTTATTTGAACTTGGTTTCCCCAGTGGGAAAAGAAGACTCAAACGCCATTGGAGTTCCCGTTGTGGCTCGGCAGAAAGGAATCTGACTAGCATCCATGAGGACGCAGTTTCGATCCCTGACCTTGCTCAGTGGGTTATGATCCCCTAGCCTGGGAACCGCAGGTGCGGACCTAAAAAGACAAAAAAAAAAAAAAAAAAAGGCATCGATGCTCAAAGAAATTGTATTTTCATTTACAGTTTTTATAATTTATTCTCATTCGGAAGTGAGGTTGGGTTTCCAAATCTGTTCCTCAGAGGAAGGGGGAAAGGCGAGGAAGGGCACTGTACTTCAGAGCAGGGTCACATCTTGGATTATTTTTAACATTTGAATCTCTCGAGCATTGATGGACAGCAATTGCAGTAACAATAATGAGGAGGAGGAGGAGGATAGAAAATCAACCTACAGTTTCTTCTTTATTAGTCCCCACACTCAGTGACTCAAATAAGCATAAAATGTGAAAGATGTGCCTGCTTCTTTTGGCATCTGCGGTTCTCCAGGTCCCCAAATGTCCTGTTGTTAATTTCATTTATAGCAAATTGAGGACATAAATAAACTCTTAATTTGGGTGCCTATGAAAATATGGCAGGCTGGCATGCCAGCACAGCCAAAAATCTGCTTTCACTGGTGTTCCTGCCCATTAATTCCATTAAAAGTTGCTAAACTCAGAGCCCAGCTTAGAATCAGCTATAGAGAGTTTCCGAGCCTGTTTAGAGACGCAATCTGGGATGGTGGGGAACCCCAGCCAAGAAGTCAGGAGGCTAAAAGTTCCAATCCTGGCTTCCACCAACACATGGTCTAGGTTTAGAAAACACTTTTTCTCTCCTAGTTCCTCAAACATTGTATCTACTGCTGGGTGATTTTCATGAATGAGCCTTGTTATCTAAAGTCATTCATAATATCTAAAGCTAGAGACACTTCAGGACACCACATGGACCATAACTCTGTCGCAAGTTAGCCTGACTTCTCATCATCATGGAAGAAAAAAAAAGCTTTTTGGTTTCAATAAAATTAAAACATAAAAAGACCATGGACATATTCTTAGCAGTGACGCAACTACAAGCATGACTTCAGAATACGGAGCTCAAGAAACTGGCCATCTCTGACATTCACTAACCATTTATTGGCCACAAGTCTTTGGTCCTACCAGGATCATTCTAAACAGAGTCAACTAAATATTATGATATAACATAAAATTCCCCAATAACAAAGCTAATCAGAAATGTCTCCTCTCAAGCCACCCAAAATTTCCATTTACAAATGTATTACATTCAAAATAGAAACTTCTGGAGATATGGAGAATGGCTAGCAAGCATCATACTTTAGTGTAGATTTCAGAGTACCAATTGTATCAGAGTTCTTTGCACCATAAATAGGAATTAACCCTAACTAAACTTAAGGGAGAAAGTGGAATTTAACCAGAGGACCTGAGGCAAGTCATAGACTGAAGGAAGAGCCGATTGAAGAACTCTGGCAGAGGGGCTACTCAAACTTTCCAGTCCCCAGAAGAAAGAATCTGAATGATCATTGTTGGCTCACTGGCTTCCCACTACCCAGGCCAGGAGCAAGGACCACATTCAGCAGCCTCGGCAGAACTGCAAGGAGCCATGCCATGTACATGGTCATTCCCCAAAGGGAAGAATGCTGGACAAGCAAATGCAAGAAGCATGAGCAAAGATGTTTGCTTACTGTGGGGGGTTTTCTGACTACAAAAGTCATGCCTTTTTATTACATAACATGTGCTAGAAAGAGGGAAAGATTACATCACACTGTGGGGAGAGGAAAAGAAGACGTAATGAGCACATCCTGCAGCCAAGTCCCCTAGAAATAAACAGAAAATTTCCAGACTGTTAGGAAAAGAAGAGGAATGTCCACCTGAGCTACTTATAAATGTCTTTAGCTCTCACAATTACTCCATGCCTTGCTTAGAAAATGAAATAGATGTTATTAACTGGACTGTTTCTTGCTAGATAATAAATGATTATGAGTCTAATTAGACATTAGACTCACCAAAACAAGAACATCTCTCATATACCAAGGCAAAAAAACCTTCCAAAAAAATCATAAGAAAAGATAGAATGCACATAAAAGAGCTTTAAAAGCTATAAGCCACTATTACAACCGTGAGATCCTTTTTTCTTTCTGCATTATTATACAACATATTGTTGGGAGCAACACAAGGACAGAGTACACAGTAGTTCCTGCAGCAGTAACTAAGAGAATACCTAAACCCTTGGCTACACACATTTCCTCTCCTCTATTGGTGGGTATTCATAGACAGCACAGGAGTTAGCTTAAGGCTCTGAACACATTCTTCTGATAACTAATGTGACAAAGAGAGGCGCCACAGACATCGCACATTTGTGTATGAACTTCTGAAAGTACTAGTAGAATACAAGAGAATTGATGGAAAGGCAAAAATAGGGAATTCCCATTGTGGTGCAGTGGAAACAAATCTGACTAGTATTCATGAGGATGTGGGTTTGATCCCTGGCCTCTCTCAGTGGGTTAAGGATCCGGCATTGCCATGAGCTGTGGTGTAGTTCGCAGACACGGCTCATATTCTGCATTGCTATGGCTGTGGCTTAAGCCAGCAGCTGCAACTCTGATTCATCCCCTAGTCTGGGAAATTCCATATGTCGTGGCTATGGCCCTAAAAAAGCAAAACAAACAAGCAAAAAAGGCAAAAATAAAGATATAAATTACACAACAATTATTTAGTGAGGCCTACTTGGTTACATTAAATAATAGCTCATTCATTATATTGGAGTGTCTGAGGTCATTTTATATGGTCCTTGCCCCTAGGGAAATTTTAATATGCCTGGAGATCAATCATGAATTCATTCATCTGTGCAAGCCTCTGGACACTCACCGTCAGATGAAAAAACATGGACTTGGCTGTCTATCCAGCTTACAATCTGCTGGGAATGATAATATCAGACTATAAAAGAAATACAATAGAATGTGTATATGTATGTGTAACTGGGTCACCATGCTGTACAGCAGAAAAAAAAATGGATTGGGGAAAAAACAACTAAAAAAAAAAAAGTGCTATCATGACACACTGACATGAAACAGTCCACTTGGGGGTATGTTACCACAAAACTGTAGCTAATACAAAGAGATGAACTTTTGTTAAAGACAGCAGGGTCAAGGTTATTCTTGTAACTTTGCATCCTAATAGGTTTTTTTTCTTCTTCTTAGGGCTGCACCTGCCACATATGGAAGTTCCCAGGCTAGGAGTCCAATCAGAGCTGTAGCTGCTGGCCTACACCATAGCCACAGCAATGCAGGGTCCAAGATGTGTCTGTGACCTACACCAAGGTTGACAGCAATGCAAGATCCTTAACTCACTGAGCAAGACCACGGATTGAACCCACATCCTCATGGATACTAGTCAGGCTCATGACCACTGAGCCACAGTGAGAACTCCCCTGGTAGGTTTTTTTTAAATACAAAAGAATGATGCAGACTTATGCAAAGTCCCTGACTGGGAATCTTGCAAAACTCTAGGTTTTAAACACACATACAAATAAATAAATAACATTTTGTTGTTCTTGTATGGGTTTATTATGTGTGTAACACATAACTTTTCCAAGTTATGTCACATAATCCTATCCTCATAACAACACAGTTAAGGGAGAATTTTCTGTTTGTTTGTTTTACCATATAGAAAAACAGAGCTGAGAGATGTCAGGCAATTTGTCTAGAGTTGTAGAGCTACTAAGTGAAGCAGCCACAATTTGAACCCAGGTATGCCCAACACCTAAGCATGCCCTCTGATCCACTCCACTAGGCTTCCATGTGAATTTCATCCATCACTGTAACATGGTGGAAATTGGCAAGAACATCTGTTGTGGAAACTCAGCAAAGCCTGAGAAGAAATGCAAATAGCCTCTGTGGATACACCCTATTGGACTGTTGACCTCCTTCTCTGTGCATGTGGAGCAAAGAGTTTCAAGTATGCCAGGTGCAGCTGACCTCCTGGGGCATGGAGTCAGGGCTATGAAAAACCAGGGGCCAAAATCCAAATGACTTCAGCATCTCCTGGGGACATTTCGAGGACTTTTCTGTTGACATGAGTGGAGATCAGCCACTGGTCCAATCAGAGTGAATTTCAAGGTATGTGTAGAATTCAGAGAACAGACTAACTGAAAAGACAGAGGCCAGAGCTGCTACAGCCATCTCACCACCATGGGAAAGCTGGTATGAGAATAGAGCCAGGAGAGAAAATGGGCCCAGAGGGTGGACGGAGAAACAGAGTCCTGGTCAATGGTTTACGCCCCAGCGTTCAGCTAGGCTGAATGCATATTCTGCTAGGAGTACTTTTCAGCTACAGAAGTCAATTAAGACCCTTGCCACCTAAAAATCAGCCCAATTTTTTTTTTGTCACTTCCAACCAAAAGAATCCTAACTTTCTCCACGAGTAAAAGTGATTTCCAAAGAGGCTGAGGGTCTTTCCCAAGGTCATGATATCTTTCAGAGGATGAGGGGGTTCACGAACACACATCCCCCAGTTCCCATTGCAGAGTGGATTCTACTGTGCTCCATGCATCTTACCTGTTGGTGTCAATACAATGCCTTCCTTCCTTTCAAACAGGAGGGGTTTAAATACTTCCTGACCTGGAATCACCCAAGCAGTGGTCCAGACCCTAATTTATGGTGTTCTCATCTACTCAGGACTAGAGAGCCACTGGATATCATTTCCAAATGTGCAGAGTCACAGCGTTTTTAATTATCTCTCTGACATGCAAGAATGAACCTGAGAGCAAGAGCTGTGCTCCTGACTGTCCTTCTCAGCATGGTTTCTATGGCATGGGCACAGACAGCTTCGAAATTTAAGCTCACACTGCCTTTTAATTGGATGTCATGTGTTGTTTCCCGCCCACTCTTGCTACTAGCTTAGCCTGAGGCTACTAATTACCTGCAGGACCGGTCAGTTGTCATGTCTGCACCAACTCCATCATTTCTGACACCCTCACACAGTGACAGGTCCACCCTTTTCCCTTCAGCAAATCTAGATGAGCCAGTATTTGGCTCCTTCTCATGAATGCAGAATACCAGTATTTCATATCTGTGACTTAAAATTATTTTGGTTGGAGTTTTTCACAGCTAAAATGTGCCTGTTTACTCAACAAATATTTATTTCTTCAAGGTCTTCTCTGTTCCTGGTCTTCTGAGTATGCAGAAAAGAGGTATAAATGGACATGGCCTTACCCTCCTGGAGCCTCTTGTCCAGTGGGAGAGATGGACAATGACCTAGTGAAGAGTCAAATAAGGACAAGTGCTCAGGGCCAAAAAAGAAGGAGAAATCATGCTATGAAGGGAAACAGGAGAACCTGAGTTCCTGCTGTGACTCAGTGGGTTAAGAACCCAACACAGTATCCATAGTATCCATGAGGATGCAGTTCTATCCCTGGCCTTGCCCAGTGGGTTAAGATTCCAGCTCTGCTGCAAGCTGTGGTGTAGTTTGCAGATGAGGCTTGGATCCCACGTTACTCTGGCTGTGATGTAGGCCAGCAGCTGCAGTTCCGATTCAACCCTCTAGCCTGGGAACTTGCATATGCCACAAGTGCAGCCCTAAAAAAAAAAAAAAAAAGAAGAAGAAGGAAAACCTAGTTTAGAAGGGGGACAGAATTCAAGTAAGCCTCTCTGAGGAAAAGATAATCAAGCCCAGACCCGAAGGCACGTCTCAGGTGAGAGCGAATGGCAGGGAATTCCACACAGAAGGAAGAGCAGCAGAGAAGCCCAGAGGCTGAAGGGCTGTTGATAGATTCAGAGAAATGAGAGAAGCCTAGACTGGAGCAAGAAAGAGGGAGCTGAAGATAAGGGAATGAAGGGTTTTGAAGGCCATCTTAAGAAAGATGGATTTTACTCTATGTGTGACAGAAGCCACTGGAGAGGTCATTCATGCATTTATTCTGTCAATCGGTTAACAGTCGATTGAATATCTACCATGAGTCAGGCACCAATGTAGGCACCGAAAATATATCAGCACAAAAAAAACACACAAAATCCCCATCTCCCTGGATCTTACAGATGATAACTCTAACAGAGAGAGGTTTTATTTGTTCCACATTTATCAAAAGAGCACTTTGGTTCTCTATGGAGAATGGAAAAAGGGAGGTGAGGCAGCTCTCCTTCAGTTTCTGCAGGAGGGCTGGAGAAGCTTGAAAACTTCCCATGCTTCATACTGCAGGGCAATACTCCCAGTGCCCCATTAGAAAGGCGTTTTGTGTCTTTTTGGCTAGAGCGGTAATGACTTTGCATGGTTCCATTATTTCACCTCCCCAGTGGTCAAAGGCAGTATTTTTAAGAGGGTAGCCTAAAGCTGAATTGCAGACCATAGCCCAGAAATGACCAGAGCTGAGCAGTACCTTTGAGACTCATTGAAGCAAGAAGCTATGCAGACCTAGGCTGAATGGTGGATGCAGCCCTTGGGCTAAAAGAAAAATAAATGGCTGATTCCTCAGTCTACCCCAGTGAGACCTTCCTTTCCCCTGATGATCTCATTATCTTTCCATGGTTTTCCTTCTCTTTTTATCCCTTCTCCTGAGGTGCACATACACACATACACACCCCACCCCCACCCCCCAACACACACAGTCTTTTAAGGCAAAATGAATACACATTTGGCCCAATAGAGAATGAATTCAGAACAATGCCATATAACCAGGAGGAGCTAAACCAGCTCTTCTCAAGGTCAAATCCAACCATCTGTATCCGTATCAGGACCTGTGAAGAGTAAATATATGTTCAGATTTCTCTATATCCAACAGAGAAATCCTCCTCATGTGCCAGGACTTTCAGAATCTAAATCTTCAGAGAGTGGAGCTCAGGAATCCTGATTTTTCACATATTATCTAGGAATTTTTTGTTATTTCAGTTCTCTCACCATGAGAATTATCTCATTCTGCTAGAAGTAAACCACACAGTTTAAGTGTCCATTCATTCCGCAATGATTAAGGTAATATCATACAGTCTCTAAAAGCCCTTTCTTTACTGAAATTCAATGAAAGGCAAGATGTCATAAAGATTACATGGTGAGGCAGATCCAGGTTCATATGCTAACTCCAGTAATAACTACCCATGTAATCATGACAGGTTATGTAATCTCTTTAAAATGTAGTTTTCCTCATCCAGAAAAATGGAGACAAAATCACATCCTCTATTTACTGTGAGAATTAAATAAAGCAACAAGATGAAATCCTCAAGTTAGATCTGGCACATCCTTCACAGATAGCAATGGTGATGGTTCTACAATTTTCTTCTTCTTTTCCACCTTGGCTATTAGGACCTGAAGAGGATATTAGCTAAGTCAAAGATGGAAAGAGACTATGGATAACAGACACTTGTTCTTTCCTTCTTAAAAGATATATTTTTTTATTTTTCTTAATCAGCATTCTAGGAATAATTCTTTAGCTGAGGACACATAGAATAGCAGCCTGAATCCCTTATGTAAATATAGAAATAGTTATTCCCATAAAGTATAAAAGCAAAACTCCCACACCTCAGCTCTCCCAGGCTCACTCGAGGCTGCAAAAGCTGGGCTTGTCAGAAAATACCTCCTTGATCACTCCCTAGAGATCCTTCTAAAGTTAATTTGATGGCACTGGGGAAGGGGGGAAAGGGAAAGGTGGCACCTGATGCCAACACCAAAACTTAGTTGTTTGCAACATGAAACCTAATAAAAGCAATATCATCCAGAAAAGAAAATTCCCAAGTGGCAGAAGGAAGGGAAACCTAAGGCTTAGAGAAGTAAAATATACTTTTGAGGATTAATAGCGATGATAAACTAAAAGATGAGGCCCTCATGACTTCTCCCTATTTTAATGGCTGTCTCCTTGCAATAATTCATCTTCATCCTTTTTGGATACAACCCTCCATTTTTGGTTATTCTGAGTTAAGAAGCCATAGGGATTCAACACTGACTGCCTGGATGAAGGAAAGGAGTAAGAGAGATGAAAACAAAGATATGGTTCCCAAATAGGCCCTCCATTCATGAAGGCAGAAACGATGTCCACAGAAACATTGAAAATGTCAACATGAGCATCTCTTAATGAATGACACCACTCCCAGGAGGGAATAGTAACACCTGATGAGGTTTTCCTTTGCAATTCTTGAGCAGCCTTAAATCTGGGGAGATTGTGTTTCTGGCTGTGGTGGTTGCTGTCTTTGCCTAGGACTTTCATTCCAGTTCCCCTCACACCATCTTGTTCTAGCAAGGACCTCTAAAATGGCACAAAGACGGAATACAATCCTGATAACCCCAGTCATTGTACCGCATGCTTTAGCATGCCTTAGTCTTTGGTCCAGGGTCAGATTTGTGACCTTGGCCAATATTAGAGCATTCTCTGGGAATATTCTAAAGGGGCTGGCTGGGAAGAATCTCTTTTCCTCTCTATCCATGAGGCTGACAGGATATGGCCCTGCAACTGCAAACTTCCATATCCGTCAATATAGAGAAGATCATGAGGAAATGAAGCTGATGCCTTGGAGGAAATTTAAGAAGCTAAGGGAGAGTGGATTTAAATGCCATCATGTCCTGGGCTCCAGGCTCTGCAAGGCAGCTCTTCTTTTGGTTCAATGTGATATCAACTTTCCCTTAATCTCAAGGGACTTGGGTCACTGTGACTTGGAATCCCATCAATCCTAACATAGTTATAGTGGGGCCTGTGATTACAAAACCCAGTAGAGCTGGTTATGTGCTAATTAGCCATCGAAGGTCATGGAAAAAAAGAGATGCCTCATCTTTAAAAACATCACTCATCAGAAAACTAAGGATAAACTTAGCATATGATCCAGCAATCCCACTCCTGTCCTATATCCAGACAAAATTATAATTCCAAAAGATACATTCACCCCTATGTTCAAAGCAACACTACTCACAATAGCCAAGGCATGGAAATAACTTAAATGTCTGTTAACAAATGAAGGATGAAAAAGATATGATACATATACACAGTGGAATACTACTCAGCCACAAAAAAGAACAAAATAATGCCATTCACAGCAACATGGATCCAACTAGAGATTATGCTAGTGAAGTAACTGAGAAAGGGAAAGACAAATAGCATATGCTGTCACTTTTATGTGAAATCTAAAATATGACACAACTGAACTTATCTATAAAAGAGAAACAGACTCACAGACGTAGAGAACAGACTTGAGGTTGCTGAGGGGATAAGGGAGGGGTAGAGTGGGGAATGGGATTGGTAGATGTAATAGCTTACTATTATACATGGAGGAGATAAACAACAACATCCTACCATATAGCACAGAGAACGATATTAGGTGTAAACCATGAAGGAAAAGAATATTTTAAAAAGTGTGTGTAACTGAATCACTTTGCAGAAATTATAACATTGTGAATCCACTATACTTCAATAAGAAAGAAAAGAAAAGAAAAGAAAAGAAAAGAAAAGAAAAGAAAAGAAAAGAAAAGGAAAGGAAAGGAAAGGAAAGGAAAGGAAAGGAAAGGAAAGGAAGGAAGGAAGGAAGGAAGGAAGGAAGGAAGGAAGGAAGGAAAGGAAGAAGGAAGAAAGGAAGAAAGGAAGAAAGGAAGAAAGGAAGAAAGGAAGAAAGGAAGAAAGGAAGAAAGAAAGAAAGAAAGAAAGAAAGAAAGAAAGAAAGAAAGAAAGAAAGAAAGAAAGAAAGAAAGAAAGAAAAATTTTACTCATTAAAAAACACCACCATTTACAATAGCAGTAAAAGAAGACAAACTGCTTAGGGGCAAATTTGATAAAATATATTCAAGATTTGTACACCGAAAAATTACAAAACCTTGCCAAAGGACATTTAAAAGACCTAAAGAAATGGAGAGATATGTATTGTTTATGAATAGGAACACTCGATATTAAGGTATAATTTCTTTTCAATTTACTACATATAGATTTAACCCCATCTCAAACAATACCTCAGCAAGATTTTTAGGGAAACTAGTAAGCTGATTCCACAATTTATAGGCAGATGCAAAGGACCTAGAGTAGCCAAAACAACTTTGGGTTGAATAATTTTGTTGTGGTGGGGGGGGGGCCTGTTCTGTATATGTTTAGCAGCAGCATTCCCGAATCTACCAGTTACATACAAGCATTATTCCATCACCATTATTACTGCCAACAGTGTTTCTAGACATTGGCAAATGCCTTTGATGAACAAAATCATCCCAAATTCAAAGCCACTGAGCTAAAGTAATCAAGACTGATATCAAGTGAAGCATTTGCATAGGGATAGACAGAACAATTTAGAACAGAAAGTCAAGAAACAGACCCATACATATATGGTCAACTAATTTTTTTGACAAAGCTCCAAAGACAAGTCAACTGAGGAGAGGTAAGTTTTTCAATAAATGGCAGTAGCATAATTAGATATCAATATGTAAAAAGAAGATTCATATCTCACACAATATATAAAAATGAATTCAAAATGAATCCATACTTAAATGTAATATAGAAACTCAACTTCTAGATTCCAGAAAACATCTGGAAGAATATTTAGATGAAAACATTTATGACCTTCAGTTGGGCAACAATTTTTAGTTAAGGCACTAAAGGCAGGATCAAAAATGAACAAATTGATAAATCTGATTGTAATCAAAAATTAAAACCTCTGTTCTTCAAATGTTATGAAAAGATAAGAAAAAAACTAGGAGAAAATATTTTGAAATAACATATCTGATTAAGGACTTGTGTGTAGAAAGTAAAAAGAACTCTCACAGGCAAAGGAAAGAAAATGACCCAAATAAATCTGGTAAAGGATCTGAACAGATATTTTATCAAAGAAGAAATAAGGATAGCAATAAGCACATGAAAAGATTCTCAACATCACTGGTTACTAGGGAAATGCAACTTAAAACCACAATAAAATAACACTAAGTCCCTATTAGAATGGCTAACCTTAGAAATCCACCATACCAAGTGCTGGTGAGCACGTGGAGGAATCAGAGCTCTTACACACTGGGGCTGGGAATGCAAAATGGTGTAATCACTTTGGAACACAACTGGGCAGTTTGCTAAAAATTTAATGTACACTTATCCTGTATTCATTTGTTAGGGCTGCCAAAACAAAATACTACAAATTGTGTGTCTCAAAAACAGCAATGCATTGTCTCCTAATTCTGGAAAGCAGTTCAAGATGAAGGTGGTGGCAGAGTTGGCTCCTGAGGGCTGAGGGACAATCTTCTCCAGGTCTCTTCCCTCGCTTCTGGTGGTTTGCTGGCAGTCTTCAGCATTTCTTGGCTTGTAGAAGCATCAACCCTATCTCTGCCTTCATGTTTATGTGGTATCCTTCTTGTGTGCATGTCTTTATGCCCCAATTTTCCCCCTTTTTATAAGAATACCGGTTATACCAGATGAAATCCCCCCCAGTGACTTCATTTTAACTTGATTACCTCTATTAAGGCTCTATCTCTAAATAAGGTCACATTCTAAGGTGCAGGGAGTTAGCATATTAACATATCTTTTTCAGGGTACATAGTTCAACCTGTAATATCTACCATATGATCCAGCAATTCCACTCCTATGTACTTACCCAAAACACATGAAAGTATATATACAAATGTTCACAGAAGCTTTATTCATAATACCCCAAACTAAAAACAAACCATAGCTCAATCAACAAAGGAATCACTAAACAAATTGTGGTATATCTACACAACAAAATACTATCCAGCAATAAAATGAATTAACTATGGAACGACACAATTATACAGATGAATCTCAAAATAATTATGCTGAGTGATGTAAGTCAAAGGAATTACATCGTTTGTGATTCTATTTATATAAACTCAAGAAAATGCATAATAATTTATAGTGAAGATGAATTTACATGAAGCAGATGAATCATTGCCTAGTGATGGGGAAAGGGGTAGGAAAAGCTAAAAAGGAGAGATTATAAAGGAAATTATGAAATTTTGGGGGTGACAGATTTGTTCACTAGCTTGATCATGATGATAGTTTCATAGTTTAATATGTATATATGTCAAAACATTAACATTTAACAATAAAACTCTTAAAAAAAACACAACAGAGCTTGTACATAAAGCAGGTCACCAGGTAATATAAAAAATAAGAACCTGTCAAGCTAACCTAGCGCTGATTGTATAAACCTGTTAGGACATCTTTAAGAAATGTCATTCTATCATTTAAATACAGGATACTGATGTTTCCACAATAGTTATAGCAATATAAGACCATATAAGATGCCTTAAAAGGAAATGCTGACACTTAAAAAGAGGTACGGTGCTTTAGACTGAAGGAAGAATATTTGCAACACTATCCCACTTAACTGAAGTAGAAATGAGAAATGCTGTCAGAGAAAGGGCTCTCAGGCTATGTCCTGGCAATGCCAAATCAACTTATTTATTCAACACAGATCTACTAAGCTCAAACAGGGTCATAAAGCTTTGGATGGAGTGATGAATTGGATGTGCTTCATGTCCAAAAGGAGCTCCTGGCCTGGTAGGAAAAGGGCAGAAGCTGCACATTCTCAACTTATGAGAGCACTGCTCAATTAGTGTGTGCATGCTAAGTGCTAGGGGAGTCAAAAGGAGGGAGGGGGATGTGTCTGTCAATTCTAACCAATTCTCCACAACTCATCAGAACAGAAGCCATCACTTTGACCTCCCAGATCAACATTTTGTATATGACAGTGATTTGTACTAAGGCATATAGGAAAGAAACACAACTATCTTCCCTGGTGCTAGCATGTAAGTTTAGGACTATTTCTAGGGTTCTTATGTTCTATGTCTGAAAATTTAAATTTAGCTAAGTTACTTCAAGACTAGAATACAGCATGAGAAAGGATATAATTAGAGTCCACAGAATCAACGCTCATCTAGTTAAGATTAATTTGAACTGGATATATCAATTCAGTGAAATCTACCAGTCAAACCAATGTTTGACAGCTTGCAAACAAAGCAACCAATTGATTTGCTATCATTTTCTTTCCATAATTGGTTGCTGCTTGATGCAGTATAGTATAAGAAATTCTGGATATTTAATCAAAATGCCTAAGAGACAGCAAGGAGTGAATGAAGGACAAGCATTGGAATCAGAGATTCTCCCATCAAGCTGTGTGACACTGAGTAAGTTAATGAACCTCTCTGGAAAAAAAAAAAAGTGGATAGTAAGAATATCTACATTAAGAGTTGATTTGAGATTTGGGCTATACCTGCGGCATATGGAAGTTCCCAGGCTAGGGTTTGAATCAGAGCTACAGCTGCCGGCCACAGCCACAGCAGCACCAGATCCAAACCACGTTTATGACCTATGCCACAGTTTGCAGCAATGCTGGATCCTTAACCCACTGAGTGAGGCCAGGGATTGAACCCTCATCCTCATGGATACTAGTTGGGTTCATAAACTGCTGAGGCACAACAGGAACTCCCTATCTGAGGATTTAATGAACCAAGTATGTGTGGTCTCTGGTTCATGGTATTTAAATGAATAATAATTATAATAGTAATAAAGAGGAGGGAGTGGAGGGGAGGAGGGGGAGCAGGCAGGAGGAGGAGGAATAGTTGTAACAGTATTAGTATTGCCACTATTGTTATGTATGTTCTAGATCTGTTACTTACTTTTTAGATATGTCTCCACCGGCAGAACCTTTCACTTTTTTTTTTTTTTTGAGCTTTCATTCACTTAATGTATAAAATGGAAATAATGAGAGCTGCCTTATGTAACTCAACAAATTAATTCAAGAAGTAGTTACACTTGATAGGTGTGTGCCAGGCACTAAGGCAATAGAGATGAATAAGACATGATTCCTTCCCTCAAGGAGTTTCAGTCTAGTGAGGAAGGCAGACAAGCAAACAGAGAATGTTAATACAGGATGAAGCCTCCATAATAGGCCCATAACGGGCTGGGTGTGGATGCCCATAGTGGGGAATCCTTATCTACTAGGTGTCAGGGAAGCTTTCTTGAATCAGAGTTAGCCGCAAAAGTGTTTTTCGCAGAGGGAATAGATATCCAAAGGCTGAAAAGGCAAGAAAGAGTTGGTGATTTAGCAAATAATAATTTAATCTGATGAGAAGATAGAATCCAAGGAAGAGAGAGATGCAATAAATTCTAAGAAGGTAAACAGGGGCCAGGTCAGAGGAGTCTCTTAAACCATATGATGGAGCTTGGCCACTATCATGAAGTAGCCTGAACACAAAGCAGGTATTAGAAACCAGTATTAAAATCTAAGTGAAAATCCACTTTAATTATAAAGTTCCATTCAAATGTTGTCACTATCATCGGGTATCCATGTGTCCAGTGTGAGCTGTTGTGCCCTAGGTCATTGCTATGGAACTGCCGGTCTGTCTTCTCCAAAATTCGTGTGTTGAAATTCTAACTCCAAGGTGATGGTATGTGGAGGTGGGGACTTTGGGAGGTGATTAAGTCATGAGGATGGAACTTCTGTATGGCATTGGTGCCCTTATAAAAGAGACCTCAGAGAGCTCCGCTTCTCCTTTTACTATGTGAGGACACAGAGAGAAGACGGCAAGAAGTGAGCTCTCACCAAATACCACATCTGTCGATGCCCTGATCCTGGACTTTCCTCCCTCCAGAACTGAGAAATACATTTCTGTTGTTGATAATACAACCAGTCTCTGGTATTTAGTTACAACAGACTGAACAGGCTAAGAACATAGCTCATCTCATTTTCTCCACCTCCCTAACATCGCACACAACACACATACCCCATAAAGTGAAAAATAATAATACATCATATGGTTGTTTGAAATTGAAACGTGAGGTCCTATGCCTGCTCGCGGCCTGCAAGAAGCTCAGGAGGCCAACCGAATGAACTATCCTAGCTTTGTGGCAATAGCTGCTGTCCATGGTTCTATATTACTAATTTTATGTCCTCAGAAATCAAGAGCTCCCAGAGAGGGGCTGGTCCCCCGACCCCAGGTTGCTTTCACTTGCAGTCAAACAGGGTTCCCCAGAGCACTGAATTGTTTTGCCTGAGGGATAGAAGATAAAGCCAAACCTAAACAGAGACCATACTGCTTCTCCTCAGATGTTTCTCTGTGCGGTGGTTGGATCAAATCTCTCAAAACTCCATGAGAAAATGGAACCACTGAAGTTCCTAGATGAACATTAACGGTGCCAATTTTTTAAATATAAGCGTACCTTTAGAACTTTTGTTGTCCACCATTCATAACTGTTGCTGTCAGATGGGCAGGCAGCCTCAAAGCCCTTGAGAAGCACTAAGTAATCATTTATATCGCCACTAATATGTTGCAAAAGGCTTGAACATTTAGTTAAAAAGTAAAAATGAGGAATCTGGGGAGGTGCCAGAGAAGTAAACTGGGAAGAAGTCCATGGCAGAAGAAAGGAGACTTTGATGCATGCCAGGGGAGACATATAGATGTACCATTTTTAATTGCTCTTTGGGTTGAAAAATGAAAGTTTCTGCAACTGAGCCCTTTCAGAAGAATTATGTGAGGAAAGCTATAAAGATTTCCCATACATAAGAAAATAAAATATGCTCCTACAAAGCTTCAAAAAGCAAAATATTGGAAGTTCCCTTCGTAGCTCAGCAGTTAACAAACCCAACTAGGATCTATGAGGATGCAGGTTCAATCCCTGGACTCACTCAGTGGGTTGGAGATCTGGTGTTGCTGTGAGCTGTGGTGTAGTGAGGGTCGTGGATGCGGCTGGGATCCCAAGTTGCTGTGGCTGTGGCATAGGCCAGCAGTTGTAGCTCTGATTGGACCCCTAGCCTGGGAACTTCCATATGCCATGGGTGTGGCTCTGAAAAAAAAAAAAAGGAAAGTATTATAAGATGGGCAGCCCATTATCTGAGATCACAAGCTGCTTTCTATTCTGGAAAGAGGAAGAGCTGGAGAACTTGCCTAGTTAATCTTGGAAGAGAGACTGTTAATCTTATAAGTTAGTTCTGTAGACTTTGATAATCACAGTTACTTAGCTGACTTCGTTTTAAATACCCATCTTCCTGGAGTTCCTCAGGCTATAGAATAATATAAATTAATAACAATCGTTACAAATTTCTTGAAACTAACTTATTAGGTTTTAGCATCATTGGAATGATTATTAATTATTCGGTCGAATTTACTGAAAATAATTTATTGAAATTAATTATAGAAGGTAGTCTTAAATAAGCAAAAAAATGAATGAGACTATAAAAATCAAACTGAAATATTCTACATCAGATTCACACATCCACAGGAACACAGGTCCAAGGAAAACAGCTGTAAATACATGTGCTCTTATAGAAAACTCCACTACCTATAGGGTCACCTTAGGGAGTGGCAGTAGGAATAAGGGGTTGTTAGAGAAATGCCTTTGCCAAAAATTCCTAGCATGATCAGTGTCTCTGCAAGTAATTGATCAAATGCCTTGGCATCATTTCAAATTAATGAGTTTCTGCCTTAAAAATCTTAATTTCTGATTTATAAATCTTTTCTATAGAATATTTTCAGAAAGGAGTTCCCGTCGTGGCTCAGCGGCTTAAGAACCCAACTAGTATCTGTGAGGATGTGGTTTCTATCCCTGGCCTCACTCAGTGGGTTAAGGAAGCAGCATTGCTGGGAGCTGTGGTGTGGGTCACAGACACCACTGGGATCTCAAGTTGCTATGGCTGTGGTGTGGGCCGGCAGCTGCATCTCTGATTCAACCCCTAGCCTGGAAACTTCCATATGCCACAGGTGCAGCCCTAAAAAGAAAAAAATAAAAGAATATTTTCAGAAATATGAAGACATTCCCTGGTTTATACACAGCTATGCTGAAAGACCTATTGAATGTGCCATTTTTTTTTCACAATGGCCACATATGCCCAAGCTTAACAAACATGTAAAGGAGAAAGAAGATGAACACACTTATTCCAATAAGTAAGGGAAAAGGATCTTCAAATATTCAGCCAAATGCAATATCAGAATAGCTGCTTCAGAGTGAATCCTAGAAGATGGAGTAACAATCCAGGGTGGGTTATACCAAATTCCAGCTGTAAAAATAAAACTGACAGCACTGCATCTACACACAGAGTGGTTCAAGTGGTCAAGTTAGAGCAACACGTTTCTATTCATTACCATGTAGATGACAAGCCCAGAACTAAATGTGAAAGATACAAACTTGTAAGACATGGTGCTTTCCTTAAAACGATTCCACTTTTCCTAGTGAAGTAAGATTTTAAAAAGCTAAAGGAAATTATTATAATCTAGCACATAATGAAGGGCCAAATTTTCAGCAATAATTAATTTATTCTATGTTTGTTGACCATATATGTGATAAGCACTATTCTAGCTACTGACAGTACAAAATGAATTGCACTTACCCTCTAGCCTTAGGAAACTCACAGTAAAAAGTAAAACTTTCCAAATTGTTTTCCATGGATGATAAAATTTCTCAAACCACTTTGACCATGGAACATTCGTTTCCAGCGTCTGAAGTGTATTCTTCAGAATAATGTGGGAAATAACAGGTTTCAATCCATGAATGGTATAAAAATTAAAATAAGAAAAACATTTTCTAGGTTACAGTTTGAGAAATCTTTATATACACATTTTAATGAAAGCACTGAATGATGGACAGGCCTTGGACTGTCAATGAGAGCTCATAACAAAGTACATATACAAGGGACACAGTAGATGACACGTGAAACGACTGGACCACCTGGACCACAAGTCCTTACACAAAGCACTGGGAAATAAAATTTGATAGGGAAGTTGAGACCAAGAGTGGAGGATCAAAAACCCAAACTGAAAACTTCATTCTTGATTAAGAAAGTGACAGAAGTAAGCCCTATTTTTAAGAGGTCAACCTAGGAGTTCTCTTGTAGTGCAGCAGGTTAAGGATGTAGCATTGTTACTGCGGTAGCTCGGGTCACTGCTGTGGTCCAAGTTCAATCCCTGGCCCAGGCACTTCCACATACTGTGAGTTCAGCCAAAAAAAAAAAATATGAACAAAAATAAGAAGCAACATGGGCTTGATATGTTCATGCATCTTACGCATAAAGGGAAAAACCCAGACTATACTCAGAAAATAATGGGACCCAAACTCTCCCTGAGAAATGGATCAACATGATTATAATTACAAAGTTCAAAAACTGATATTTCATGTAAGAAAACATGCTAAAATTAAATAGAAACAAGACAAAAGACAAAACTTTCTTTTCAATAGAATCAGTCTGGGGCATTAGAAAGGAAACTATTAATCATAAGAGCCAGAGAGCATTGGACCTTAGAGGTCTTTTGAAGGCAACATGATACATCTATAACACTTCTTGAGCTGTAAACTTGGGCTTGACTGGGTTCAATTCCATTACTGTCAATTACTATTTGCCTTATTTCCATCCAAAATATTTGTTTTGGTTATATACAATCACTCACATTTAAGACTGCTCTACATTGCATGAGCTTAAAGATATTTTTGAGCTTTATTTCTTACACTTTATAGCTTTATTTCTTCCACTTTATTTAGTCTTTCAATAAAAATTTTCTAAATATCAATTATACATCAAGTACTGAGCTAGGCACTGGAAGTTGAGCATTTAACAAACAGACATGATTGCTGTCCCTGTGGAGCTCACAATAATTACACAAACATTTTATTATTAGTGTACATAAAATTAAGGGTGCATCCCTTGCACCATTTTCTTAGAATAGCTCAGCAGAGTAGATCTAATGTATGCAATGGCATAATGCATAGATGTGAAAAATGAGAAGGATGTATTAATTTACTGTAGACAATAACTAGACTTTTAAAAGAAAGTATGAAGTCATCAATCTGTATTAAAACTAGCGACTGACTTTTGTTGCTGTTCAGAGGATATCATAATCACCACTAGCACTTAGACACAGAATGCCAGGGTTAGAATGGCTCGGCAAGATCAAATCACTCTACCTTGCATTTTTACTGATAAAGGAACTAAAACCAAAAGATGATACATGATTGGTCTAAGGCTCCATAGCTAGTCAAAGGCAGAAAAAGGACCAGAGTCAAGCGCACCTTTACATCAGCCCTCTGCTCTTTCCAACGCACTAGAAAGGACACCACATCTGAAAATAATGAAAACAGTGGAGATTTTAGAGCAGGCCTATGATATGTATTAGCATTATCCTTCCATTTGGAGAAGTACCCCTCCTCTTGCTCAGCTCACCTGCTTTGGCTGAAGCTCATGCAGACCCTCCAGCCTCCCAAGCCGCAGGGGAGGTCACATGACACAGGCCTTGCCAATCAGAATGCTTCATCTCCTCCGGACACACTGATCTGCTCAGCCATCGGTAATACCCCAAGCCACGTCAGCTGATGTTCTCCCTAGGATTTCCGCCATATTATTAGGAAAGATATTTCTCTCCTTCTAGAACCATAAACAATATGGATTCTAAAAATCTCAAACTCTTGGAACAATGTCCCCTGGTAAGGAAAAAAGCAAGTAAAGCAGAAACGAGAAATGAAAAGAAAGACCAGGCAAGAAGTGTCATGACAAAGACACTTGAATCCAGCCTTGACTAAAACTCAACTTCTCCCAGAATCTTCTGTAAAGAAGTCAATCAATTCCTTTTCTTAATCTGGTTTAAATTTTTTCATTTAAAACTTCTTTAAACGTCCCTAAAAATACACATACTAAACACCTAGTACTATTATCTCCAGCCTGAAATGTCTTTGTAAAAAGACATTTTAAAAGACTATTAAAAAAAAAAAAACATATATTCGATGGCCAGAGCAAGAGTCTCTAAGATTTCTAATGAGAAGTATAAAGGATGATTAGTCATTATTTAAGAAATTTTGGAGGAAGGCAGCATACTACGGTGGGTTAGATCCTGGCTTTGGAAACATGAAGACTTGAGTTACATGTCAAATACTGGCTCTGCCAATTACTGGCTATGTGACCTTAGGCATGCTGCTCAGTTTCTCTGTTTCTCCTCTCATGAAGCCTAAATAAGATCATGTATATAGACTGCCTTGCGCAATACCTACCATATGAGTAAGTACTAAATACATAGTAACTATTACTGTTGATAAGATTATTTTCATTTTTAGTGGTCATAATGGTAGGTATTAACCACAATTATTGTCCCAAACATTCAGGATTCAAAATAGAATAAGATACAAATCTTGCCCTTCAAGTTGCTAACAACTGTCCAGAATCTTGACAGGTATCAAATTAAGGCACCAGGCACAAACGCTCTGGAGTCCAGGGATGAGAGCGAGAACCATGAACTTGAATGGCTGGGGAAGATTCTACTGCCTGAAAACAATAGTAAGTGAAATGTGCTACTGCTCCTATTTCTGCTGGCAAACATTCATGGAAGCAAATCTAAAAATACACAATGTGGAGTTCCCGTCATGGCTCAGTGGTTAAGGAACCCAGCTAGTATCCATGAAGGTGCAGGTTTGATCCCTGGCCTTGCACAGTGAGTTAAGGATCTGGCATTGCCGTGAACTGTGGTGTAGTTCACAGATTTGGCTTGGATCTGGCATTGCTGGGGCTGTGGTATAGGCCAGCAGCTGTAGCTCCAGTTTGACCCCTAGCCCAGGAACCTCCATATGCCACAGTTGTGGCCCTAAAAAGACAATAAGACCAAAAAAAAAAAAAAAAAACCAGAATGTAAAGAGTAGAGGAAACCCAAATGATGAGCCAGCCAAATTCTCCACTTTACAGATGGAGAAGCTGCAGTTCCTTTAGAGAAGAAACTGCCCAAATCACACAACTCACACAACTAGCCACTTAAAAAGGGAAGGTGATGGTAACATCAAAAGAATAATAAATTATGAATAACTTCACACCCTCCAATCTGATAACTTAGAGGAAATGCATCTCTTGTGTTTTATTTTGTTTTGGGACTGCCTTTGTTTTTTTCTATAAAGGTAAGACTATGTTTACAAAATAAATCGAGAAGTTCCCATTGTGGCTTAGCAGAAACAAATCTGACTAGCATCCGTGAGGACACACGGACAATCCTGGCCTCACTTAGTGAGTTAAGGATCATGTGTTGCCTTGAGCTGTGGTGTAGGTCTCAGATGCAGCTCAGATCTGGTGTTGCTGTGGCTGAGGCGTAAGGTGACAGCTCTAGCTCCCATTCGACTCCTAGCCTGGGAACCTCCATATGCCGTGGTCGCAGCCATAAAAAAAATAAAATAAAATAAACTGAGAAGTGTTTCCTCCTAAAAGAAGAAGGAGGTGGAAGAGGAAGAAGGGGAAGAAGAAGGAGGAAAGGAAGAAGAGGAGGAAGAAGAGGAGCAGGAGGAGGAAAAGAAGAAGCAGAGGAGGAAGAAGAAAGAAAAGAAAGGAAAACAGAGAAAGCTGTTTGAAGCTTCTGATGCTTGAGACTTCTCTATTTCCACTCTGAAAGAAGCTACATAATTTCCTATAGAGTAACCTCTATCTCAACTCCTGTCAGTTTTGGGATTGTGTCATTTCCTATGGGCTCTGTTGCTGTTATTATTTAATTCCTTAAATTGACCTGAACTCAAGATCTTCGTTGCAGTGATTTATTTTAAAAGTTTCACTGGGCAGTTTGTTGAAAGACTGAGCCGTTTTCTCATCACAGTATCACTCTTGATCTAAGCTGTTTTTCACATAAGCAGGATCAAGAACAGGAAGCGGAATCAATCTCTTGCTTTGATACTGATCTTGCGTCCCTGGGTGGGTTCTGCTCCAGGCAGAGCAGCCTAGGCCTCTTGGACTTATTCTAATTCCTGCTGCTGAGACTGCTCTATGGACTTGAAACAGAACTCCTAGTACTAGATTATCATCTCTGCCTAGGGGACAGCCATGTTCTGGTTTAACTTAACTTTTTTCTGATGTTTAAGACACATGATCTAAAATTTTAAATGCTTGGGCCACTTATATCCATGTTTCCAGAGAAGAATGAGCATGCAATATCTATTACTTTTCTGGCCTCTCAACAAGCAATCCAGTCAAAAACATCAAGGTCAGAATGTTTTTCAAATAACCCACATCCCTGATCCAATCCCACTACACATTTATAAAAATTTTTTCAAGAAATCAAACTATCCAGCCATAGATTCGAATGTATTCTCTGAAATACCTGAGAGTCTCCGTTCTCACTGACACGTCGCAGAAAATTTTACATTTTTCCCACTCTTTGATGACCTCCTGGCTTTCTGCTGTTCCATCACCAGCTGGATTATAGTCCACTAACGGTGGTGGGTTCCAAAGAGACAGAAGGCTGTTTTCAATCCATTTGTTACTTTAATGTCAAAGAATCGCCCCATAGGCCTTGTTAAAACCTCCCCTCATCTAGAAAGAAATGGAGGCACTAAGACACTTAAGCAGCAACGTGGTAATATCACCATCCGTCAGAGCTGAAATAATGGAGTGGAAGGAAAGCTAAGAGGGCTGTCGTGGGAAACATATGACCAGCCCAGAATGAATCTGCAAGAGCTGTTAGCATGAGCTACCACACTGTTTAACTCTTATTTTATCAGACATAAAAACATCTTGCACACTTATTCTCAAACTTTAGTTAGAAAAATATTGTGTGGGAGTTCTCGTTGCGGTTCAGTGGTTAACGAATCCGACTAGGAACCGTGAGGTTGCAGGTTTGATCCCTGGCCTTGCTCAGTGGGTTAAGGATCCGGTGTTGCCGTGAGCTGTGGTGTAGGTCACAGATGTGGCTCAGATCCCATGTTGCTGTGGCTCTGGCATAGGCCGGCAGCTACAGCTCCAATTCGACCCCTAGCCTGGGAACCTCCATATGCCACGGGAGTGGCCCCAGAAAAGGCAAAAAAAGACCAAAAGAAAAAAGAAAAATCTTGTGTGCAGTCAAAACACTAGGAAAAATAGAGTAAGAGAAGAATAACTCATGCACGGGTCTTAGAGATTATCCACTGCTCTTTAAAAATGGGTCAGCTGGGAGTTCCCGTCATGGCACAGTAAAAACAAGTCCGACTCGTACCCATGAGGACGCCGGTTTGAACCCTGGCTTCACTAAGTGGCTCAGGATTTGGTGTTGCCATGAGCTGTGTTATAGGTCACAGACACAGATGCAGCTCGGATCCCACGTTGCTGTGGCTGTGGTGTAGGCCTGCAGCTTTAGCTCTGATTCAGCCCCTCACCTGGGAACTTCTGCATGCTCTAGGTGCGGCCCTAAAAAAAGAGGGGAAAAAAAAAAAAAAGCAGGGTCAGCTAAAACCTGAAGAGAAGACCCCCTAGCCTGGGAACCTCCATATGCCACAGGAGGTATTCAAGACACTTTTAAGTGACCTTAATGTCATATGAAATGTGATTTGCCAGTATTCTATTCTAATCTTGGCTCTGTCACTTATTAGCTGCATGATACTAGGCAATTTGCTGAACTTCTCCAAGCTTCAGTTCCCTCACCTGTAAAATGGGTATAACAATAGTGCCTACCTTATGATGCTTTGTAAGAATTAAATGAGATACATGCATGAAGTGATAAGCACATAGTAAACCTCTGATAAGTATAGACATCACCGTTATTAGTTGGGATGAGAATTTTAGTATGAAGCACCTAGGGAGAAATGTCAACCCAGACTCCTCTGGGTCTCAGTCTCTTTCCCTATCTCTCTTTCGCAGGTGTGTTCTATAACCACAGAATATAGAGTCAGGAAATCTGGCATTCAGTGTGAGCTTTGGCAATACTCCGTCGGGTGACCTTGGGGAAGTGAGTTTACCAGTCTAGGCCTCAGTCTCCTTACTTATAAGATGGGGAAGTGACATCTACAATCATAAGCATCTCTACTATTAAATAAATTCTAGAATCTAGACCATCAACTGGCTGCCCAGGCCATTTTCCTAGATTTGTAGTCAACAGGAAAAGGTTCTAGTGATACTCAGCGCCACAGACAGTATCTTTGGGGGGCGGGCAGGGAGGGGAGTGGAGCTTTAAGCTCCGCTCCCCATCCCAAAATCACATTCCAAGATTTACTCTGAAAACCACCAAACAACTCCCCATGGGTCATAAAGCCTGGACTTGCTGAAAGACCCGCCTGTCTTAAGAAAGTCTCCGCCTCTCTCCTCTGCCAGCCTGCCACAGACATTTACAATTTCCCATTTCTTGCCCCAACATTATGGCAGATTCTGTCCTACTTTCAAGGAAGCTTCGTTATTGAGGACAGGGGCCCACTGTTGTCCCATCAAAACATTTTCACTTTTAAAGGCCTTTGTTTTCAATAAATGAATGTCACCAAAAGAAACAGAAGTCTAAGAATGAAGTTCAGAGAATTCATCTCTTTAAAATGGTCTCTAAAGCCCCACTAAATCTTATTTTTTGAAAGTGGATGGAGAGTCTCTTTTTGTCAATAGCATTTATTTTAAGGACAATTCCAGATTTACAGAAAGATTCCAAAGATAGCCTTGAAATGCCATTTATTCTCTGCCTCATTTCCCCATTATTAACAACTTCCATTAATATGGTACATTTATGACAAACACAACATTGTAAGTCAGCTATAGTTTAATATAAAATAAAAATTAGGCGTTCCCGTCGTGGCGCAGTGGTTAACGAATCCGACTAGGAACCATGAGGTTGCGGGTTCGGTCCCTGCCCTTGCTCAGTGGGTTAACGATCCGGCGTTGCCATGAGCTGTGGTGTAGGTTGCAGACGCGGCTCGGATCCCGCATTGCTGTGGCTCTGGCATAGGCTGGTGGCTACAGCTCCGATTCAACCCCTAGCCTGGGAACCTCCATATGCCGCGGGAGCGGCCCAAGAAATAGCAACAACAACAACAAAAGACAAAAAAAAAATTAAATTTTAAAATATGGTACATTTATGATAACTAGCGAACCATTACTAATACATCATCATCACCTGAAGTGGAGAGTTTCTTACAACCCAGGAGTCTTCCAAGAGCTTCCCTGAGATGACCTCACTGAATCCTCACCACAATCTGGAGAGCTTGCTACTTTGTTGCCACCTATGTCCTACCCCCATCAAGTCTCTACATTTACAACAAACATTACCTTCCTGGCCACTGAGACTAAGATTTAGTCAGCTAGTCACACTTAGCTTGTGTGGTTTTGATAGAGACTTTTTTTCCCTTTATAGGCAGGGTTTACTTACTCTCCCATGGGTTTTAATTGAGCCTTCTTCATGTCTATGTGGCAGATGCATAAAATCATTAAGTACTATTGAAAACTCTCAACAGGAATATTGATTTTTCCTACAGTTCCTCCCTGACATGGTTATTACTGACAATTTAGACTTATGCATGTTAAAATAAATTGACCTGGCCTGTACTGCTAAATAAAATCCGAGTGATCTTTGGATGCCTAGTTTCACACCCTCAGATGAAATGACACAATTGCAGAATGAGAAACAGGGAAAGATCTGTCATTTTAGCCAATAACTTGAGACTGTAGGAATACAAAGAATTTTTTTTCTTGAATGCCTTTTTCAACATAAATTACCCTTTAAATTTAAGTGCTTTGGTTCCTGTATTTGTCAGGTTTCTCAGAGAAACAAAATCAATAGGGGTAGATGCAAACTCTTGCATTTGGAATGGATAAGCAAGGAGATTCTGTTGTATAGTCCAAGGAACTACATAAGATCACTTGTAATAGAACATGATGGATAATTGTGTGTGTGTGTGTGTGTGTGTGTGTGTACATATATGACTGGGTCACTTTGCTGTACAGCAGAAATTGACAAAACATTGTAAATCAACTATAATAACAAAATTTTGCCAATCAATAGGAGATATATATATCTTATTAACTCTCTCTATATGGAATTTTCTTTCCAGCCAGAGAACTAAGAATGTTGATGGTGTAAATTCCATTCCAAGGGTAAGAACAGACCAATGTCCCAGCTTATGGTCAGGAAGATTAAGCAAATTCTCCCTTCCCTCACCTTTTTGTTCTTTTCATCCCTCAGTGAATTAGATGAGGCCCACCTGCACTGAGGAGGGCACTCTGCTGACTTAAATGCTAATTTCATCCAGAAACACCCTCACAGACAGGTACACCCAGATATAATGTTTAATCAACTGTCTGGGCACCCTGTGACTCAGTCAAGTTGACATGTAATATTAACCATCATAGTTCCACTGTTCCTCCAAGTTAAATGACATTATATGGAAGTCATATTGCACCTTAGAAAATTGTTTTAAGGAGTTCCTATTGTGGCTTAGTGGTAACGAACCCAACTAGGATCCATGAGGATGCAGGTTCAATCCCTGGCCTCTCTCAGTGGGTTAAGGATCCGGCATTGCCCTGGGTTGTGGTGTAGGCTGACAAAAAAAAAAAAAAAAAAAAAACAATTAAATTTTTTTAAAAAATAAAATTATTTTAAAAACTGGTTTTTTGCTTTTATATCATTCAGGGGAAAAAGGGCAATCTTTTGATCACAGAAAGTTCTACACATGTCTTTCATCTCATCATCTATAAAACTCCTTAAGGTCAGAAATCACATTATGCAAACTTGTGTTCCCCTCAAAACTTAGGCTGCTTTTTAGAACACAGGGGGCACAGTAAAATGAATACAGGAAAATATGCAGTCATTGAACACACAAAAGGAGTTATTGGGTCAGCTCACTCAAACTGACATCTAACTCATAAGCAAAAACACTCATGAGGAGAGGACCCACTATGTGCAGGTTTGGTACTTGATGGCTAAGTGATCAACTACAATGACTATTACTCACCCAAAGTGAATCACGCAGGATCTTCAGCTCCAACCAGATTTATAGCAACAGTGGCCAACATCTTTATTTATCCCTTGCTAAATTACTATGAAGATGCATTTTTGCAACTTAATCCACCCAGCTTAAACTAATTCTTCATTAGAGCATAACTTTCTCCCATAGGGAAACTTCTAAATCCAGCAGATATAAGCGTGAACACCTCTGGTTTGTTTTAATTATTTTTCTTAAATGAGAAGTTGAGCACATTTTGCCAAGGATTAAATCACCTCAGGTCTGACAAATTTGGTATTCTCAAACTAAATCCATGGTCTCACATTGCAATTCTTTTGCAACTGGAGAAAAACCACTCATGTTACTATCAGCACAGTATTTAAGTGACCCAGGGAGATGTAAAAGAGCTTAGGTAAGTGCACAGCTCTTACCATTTCTGCTAAATCCAATGTTAATATCCTAAATGTCTGTGGATTACGTTTCTCCTTACACTTCTTCCTGGGCTTTCACATGAGCAAGAACTTTTTTAAGTTAAAACACCACAAAAAATGTGAAACAAGCCACAAAACATCTGCCAAAGACACTTATTTTATGATTTTAAAGAAATTTTTCTGATCACACCCACAGCATGTGGAAGTTCATGGGCCAGGGATTGAATCCAGGCCACAGCAGCGACCCAAACCACTGCAGTGACAAAGCCAGATCCTTAACCCACTGCACTACAGCAGGAATTCCTGCAAAAGACATTTCTGATTAAAAATATATATATATATTAACCAACATATGCAAAGAACTCTTAAAACTCAACAATAAAAAATGAACAAATGGACCTAATTAAAATCAAAAGCTTTTGCACAGCAGAAAAAAACCACAGATAAAATGAAAAGACATTCCCTAAAGAATGGGAGCAAATATCTGTAAACAATTCAACTGACAAGGGACTGATATCCAAAATATACAAACAGCTCTTATAGCTCAATATCAAAAAAACAAACAACCCAATCAAAAAATAGGCACAAGATCTAAATAGAACCCTCCTACACTGTTGGTGGGAATGTAAATTGCTAAGTCACTATGGAGAACAGTATGGAAATTCCTTAAAAACCTAAAAATAGAACAATCATATGATCCAGCAGTCCCACTCCTGGGCATCTATCCAGAGAAAACTCTAACTTATCACAGACCCCAATGTTCACTGCAGCATCATTTACAACAGCCAAGATGTGGAAGCAACCTAAATGTCCAGTTGCAGAGGAATGGATAAAGAAGATGTGGTATACACACACACACACACACAATGTGATATTTGTTATATGCAGAATCTATATAAAAAATGGAATATTCAGCCTAAAAAATAAATGAGCTACTAAGCCACAAAAAGACATGGAGGAATGTTAATGCATATTACTACATAAAGGAAGACAATCTGAAAAGACTGTCTACTGTGATTCCAACTGCATGACATTCTGAAAAGGAAACCATTCTGTGTGATACTTTAATGGTGGATACATTTACCATATATTTATCAAAATCCACAGAAGGTGAAAATCATGGACTTAGAGAATAGATGTGTGGTTGCCAAGGGGGAGGGGGAGGGGAGGGAGTGCGGTCACTGGGGAGCTTGGTGTTAATAGATCCAAACTATTGCCTTTGGAATGGATTAGTAATGAGATCCTGCTGTGTAGCACTTGGAACTATGTCTAGTCACTTATGATGGAGCATGATAATGTGCGAAAATAGAATGTGTACATGTATGTGTAACTGGGTCACCACGCTATACAGTAGAAAAAACAATAGTACTGGGGAAATAACTATTAAGAAATAAATTTAAAAAGATGGACAGCATTATGTATCATTAAAGAATTGAAAATTAAAACATGCGATACCACTACACATCTATTAAAATGGCCAAAATCCAAAACACTGACACCACCAAATGCTGGCCAGGGTGTGGGGCAATAGCAACTCTCATTCATTGCTAATGGGAATGCAGAATTGTAGAGTCACTTTGAAGGACAGTTCGGCAGTTTCTGGCAAAACTAAGCACACTCTTACCATATGGTCCAGCAATTCTGTTTCTTGGTATTTAACCAAATGAGTTGAAAAACTTATGTCTGCACAAAAACCTGCACATGATGTTTGTGGCAGCTTTATTTAGACTAAAACTTGGAAGCAACAGACATGTTCTTCAGTAGGTGTCTGAATAAATAAGCTCTGATACAAATACACAATGGAATATTCAGCCCTAAAAATAAATGAGCTACTAAGCCACAAAAAGACATGGAGGAATGTTAATGCATATTACTACATAAAGGAAGACAATCTGAAAAGACTGTCTACTGTGATTCCAACTGCATGACATTCTGAAAAGGAAACCATTCTGTGTGATACTTTAATGGTGGATACATTTACCATACATTTATCAAAACCCACAGAAGGTGAAAACCAAGAGTGAACCCTAATGTCAACTCTTGACTTGGGGTGATAAAGATGTGTCACTGCAGTCTCACTGACTGTAACAAATGCACCACTCTAGTGGAGAACGTTGATTGTTGGGGAGGCTGTGTATGAGTAGGGCAGAGGATATAAGGGAATTCTCTGCACTTTCTTCCCAATTTTGAAGCAAACCTGAAATTGCTCTAAAAAACAAAACCTAAGTTTTTTAAAAAGGGCAAACACTTGCTAAACCTCAGAGGCCACCCTTAGACTGTATCCATGTCCATTTTTTCTTTTCTTTTTTTTTTAATATACCTGCTTTTTCTTAATCATAAAACATTTTACAAAAATGTATTTCCCCTTTGGAAATCTTTTTTTTTTTTTTAATTGCTGTACCTGTAGCATATGGAAGTTCCTGGGCCAGGGATTGAATCCGAGCCACAGCTGCAACAACTCCAGATTCTTTAACCCAGTGAATCAGGCTAGGGATCAAACCCACACCTGCACAGCAACCCAAGTCACTACAGTCAGATTCTTAACCTGCTGCACCACAGCAGATACTCCTGGAAATATCTTTTCAGATTTTTTTAAATGTCTACTCTTTAATTCAGTAATTCCGATGGAAGGAATCAACCCCAAAGAAATGCTTTTACACATGCACAAGAAATATACACAAGGGTATCCACCACAGTACTGCTTACAATGTAAAAAAATTTCAAATAAACAAAATGTCCATCAATGGAGGAATAGCTAAATAAAATGTTACATCAATACTACAAAAATAATATCAAGGAGGTGGGCTTACTTAGGAGCACATGATAACATATTCAAAAAGAAGTTACAAGATTACACAGGTACTCTAGCCTCATACTGGTGAGGAATCATACGAACAAAGCAAATCTACATAGTGTGATAGTTACCCATAATCACAAATGAATTGAGAAAGTCTGACAAGGGTAAATTCCACACTGATGTTATCATTATTTTTTACCTCTGAAAAGAGGAGTAAAATAGAAATTTATTTTATCTTTATTGTTAGTGTCTTTTATAGTAAGATATTCATGTACTACTAATATAATTCAAAATAAATTGCTTTGCTAGGAATAGTTCAAAGCCAGCAATGTTGAATGTAGCCCTAGTGTTGAGAATAAGGGGATAACGGGCCTGAGCTATAAGTTTATTTTTTTTCCTAGCTTTATTGATGTATAATTGGAAAAAATGTTGTGCATGTGTGTGTACGTAGTATATAATATGAAGTTTTGATATACATACACATTGTGAAATCATTACCACAATCCAGCTAAGTAATACAGTCATCAGCTCTCACAGTTACCATTTTATGCATATGGTGTATGTGTGTTATGTATGTGTGTGTGTGTATATATATATATACAGTATAAATATGAAGTTTCAATATACATATACATTGGGAATTATTACCACAATCTCACAGAGTTACCATTTTGTGCATGTGGTGTATGTGTGTGCAGTGAGAACATGCAAAATCTAGTCTCTTAGCAATTCTCAAGTATATACTGGATATCATTAGCTAGAGCCACCATGTTACACACTAGACCTCCAGAACTTAGCCACCTTATGTAACTAAACGTATGTACACTTTGACCAACATCTCCCCCTTTCCCCACACACCAGCAACCACCATTTCTCTCTGCTTCCCTGAGTTCAACGTTTTTAGATACCACACATGAGTGGTATCAGACAGTATTTGTCTTTATGTGTCTGCCTTATTTCACTTAACATAACATCCTCCACAAACTATAACTTTAAAGCATCATCAGAAAGATGAAAAAACTGGGTTGGGAGGAAAGCACTCATTAAAATATAAGAAGTGTAATAACCACTATAGGAACATTGACCTCTAATAAAGCATATGTCTCATTCATTGAATTATTCCCACTTTTACATGTGTGATCAAGCATGAAAGTTTGCTTTTAATTTACTTTACAAGACCTTCTCCATATCCTTCTCCCCAAACTACACAGTGCATTATTAAAGCAATTAAATAGATCAGATTTCACATAATTCAGCACCTTAGGCACACCTTAAGAGCCAACCTAACAAGAAAGATCTTGAGAATGGTGGCAAGAGAAACAGAAATTTCATACCTACGAGACTCAGCAAACGCATAAGATCCAAAAAAGCAATTCTTTTCTTCAAAGCTCAGAAGCAAGGTATGGACTACATTTCCCACTGCGTTTCTGAAATGCCACATCAACCATGTTAGAAGGCAGACACTCTGTCTTAATGCCACATCAACCATGTTAGAAGGCAGACACTCTGTCTT
This sequence comes from Phacochoerus africanus, assembly GCF_016906955.1. Lineage (NCBI taxonomy): Eukaryota > Metazoa > Chordata > Mammalia > Artiodactyla > Suidae > Phacochoerus > Phacochoerus africanus. Next base: position 12,129,234 of record NC_062544.1, on the reverse strand, counting down.
TTTTTTTTTTTTTTTACAGTGTGAAAGATCTCAGCAGATTTGATTGGCACCTGCTTTGAGATTTCAGCTAGTACTATTAGAATCCTTATAGACAGATAATACTGGGGTAAGGCAGCTTCTTGGAACCATGCTGTTCAGTTATCGTCTGGTCACCAATCTAGATGAAATGGCATAGAAGGAACTAGAACAAACTTTGAATAAAACTGGAGCCCATTCTAGGTTCACCTTTTCCAATTATTTTATGAGAGCATGCACAATGCCACTTAAACAAATTCACTCGGTATCAGTTCAGAGTAGGTATCCAAAGAATCAAGTGCATCTATAGAGCATGAGCTTTGAAGGATCCAATCAAATTATGTCCCATTCATTCGGTGGCCCTTTACCCTTTTGTAAAAATATGTTTGATGTACTTGGACAAAATAAAACTCAAGGGATTATTTTCTACACAAAACAGTGGTTTCCAAATAGGGGCATTTTGTCACTCATCCCCAGGGGACAATTAACCATGTCTACAAACGTTTGTAGTTGTCACAATTGAGGGAGGAGATTGCTACTGGCATCTAGTGGACAGTGACCAGATATACGGCTAAATATCCCACAATACACAAGATAATCCCCCAGGACAAAAAATTACCTGATACAAAATGTCAACAGAGCCAAGGTTCAGAAATATTATTCCAAGGTGGCATTTGTATATGTTTTTCTTCCCCAGCACAAATAACTTCTTCAAAATGTTGCCTCTGCACCTCCCACTAACACTACATTCCCACCCCAATCTGGACCCAGCTCCCCTCATTCCAGCAAAATAACTATCACTGAAATCATCTGTGAGTTCCTCTCAGCCAGTCCAAGTAATGCTTCTCAACCTGTCTGACCTCTTTAAGGAAGATTCTCTCCTCTTGCTTCCAGAATCCTAAATTCTCCTACTCTCTCCCCTCTCTTTCCCATCTCATTAGCGAATTTCCCTTCTTTATATCTCCACTGCTTGTTAGAGTTCCATGATTCAAACCCTCTCTAACTTTTCTCAAGGTAAAGGGATTAGTTTCCTATTGCCAATGTAATTACCACCAACTTGGTGGCTTAAAACAGCACAGGTTTATTATCTTACAGTTCTGGAGATTATAATTCCAAAGTGTGTCTCACTGGTCTAAAATCCAAGTCTTAGATATGGTCTCCTCTGAAGATTCAAGGAGAAAATCTGTTTCCCTGCCTCTCCCAGTTTCAAGAGTTGCCCCTATTCCTTGAGTAGAGACTCCTTCCACTTTAAAAGCCAGCAATGACAGGTGAGGGCTTTCTCACATCACATGCCTCTGAAACTGACTCTTCTACTCATGACTCTTCTCATGACTCATCACATGACTCTTCCACTGCCTTCTTCCACATTTATGGACCCTTGTGATTACACTGAGACCAGTCAAATAATCCAAGATAATCTCTATTGCTCAGTCAGCTGAATAACAATCTTAATTCCAGTTGCTATCCTAATACCCCTTTGCCATTTAAGATAACATATTTACAGGTTCTAGGGATTACGATATGGACCTCTTTGAGAGGTCACTATTCTGTTACCATAGTATCTTTCTTTCAATTATATCCATTTGTACACAAATGGCTCCTGCTTTTATATTTTGTGTCTTTAACCTAGACTTCTCTTCCAAGCACTAGATACAAAAAACTCAAGTATTGAAGAGAAAACTACAATTTCCAAACTCTTAAGCTTCCGCCCCAAATAGTGTCCTTTGCCAGCATTCCCAGTTTCAGTGAATGGCATCATCAGCCATCCATGTACGAAGGCCAGAAATTCGGAAGTTGGTCATCTTTAACAGCTCTTTTTTCCTTACCTCCATTTTCAATCTACTACCAAGTCCTTTTCTCAGTCTCATGAATTCATCTCCTTCTCACCATCTCCACCCAACCCCCACCACTCTAATTCAAGAGGACTTTAGCTTATCAGAACCACTAGAAGACCCTCCTTACTTACTATTTAACCCTTACCTGCTTTGACCCTCTCCAATCCCCATTCTTTACATGGCAGAATTATCTTTTTGGAACTCAAACGTGATCAAGTCATCCTTCTGCTTAAATTCTGTAACAGCTTCCTCTTCCTCTAGGGGTAAGAACAAAGCACTTAAATATGGTACACAAGGAGTTCCCACTGTGGCTCAGTGGGATAAGGACTCAGTATAGCCTCTGTGAGGATGCGGGTTCATCCCCGGCCTTGCTCAGTGGGTTAAAGATTCAGCATTGCAGCAAACTGTGGCATAGGTCACAGATGCAGCATGGATCTGGTGTTGCTGTGCCTGTGGTGTAGGCCTCAGCTACAGCACTGATTCAACTCCTAGCCTGGAAACTTCCATAGGCCACAGGTGTGGCCCTATAAAGAAAAAAAAAATAAATATATATATATATATATATATATATATATATATATGGCATACAAAGCTCTTCCAAGTCTAGTCCCTGTTTCTCTCTCCAGTATCATAGAGTAAATGACTTCATTACTTCCCTTGCTGCCCAAGAGAGCGCACATCTCTCTCTCCCCTCACAGGACCTTGCCACACACTGCTCTCTGCCTGCAGTGTTTCTTCCATTTCTCTCTTGATGTATTTGATGTCTACTCATCCTCATCTTAAAACTTAACCATCACACCTCCTCAGAGAAGCCTTCCCTGAGCTCCTTCCCTCAATCCTTAAAGCACCATGCCTCCCTCTTTTGCAGCACTCCACATAGTTGCAATTTTCAATTTCTTTGTAAGGTTATTTAATTAATAGTGCTGTCCATTTGATGGGCTTGCTCATGAGAGCAGGACATTCTGTGCTCATCACTGAATCCCCAGTGCCTAGCCTAGGTCTAGGCACAATATTGGCACTCCATAACTAGTTGTTAAGTGGATCAACAAATGAGGGAATCAATTGAATAAGATGTCTATGACTGCGCATAGACACAACAATGTCTAGGCATCTTGCTGTTTGTTCATTCAACAATGTTTTATGGAATGCACCTCTGTTTCAAGTACCAGTAAGTTTTCCTATTTTACCCTTTTTTTAATTTGCTAGAATCTCCAACTGTATGACCAAAAATCTAACAATTGTACTGTAAGGCCAAAAGGAAAGAAAAATGCTCTTTTGTCATCCCTTGATTTCTCCTCTAGTTATCATTTTCTTCCCCTGAGATACATTTGGACCACTCCACAGGAATGTGCCTTGACTATTTGTCCTCAGCATCATTGGCAACAATTCTCAAAGCTGCCAAATGGCAGTTGTCGACATTCATTGGAAATGACAGCAGACTTCAACATGGCATTGACTTGCATGAAGTTTTTCTAATGCTTAAGGAGTTTGGTCATGTGTCAGAGCTGCTCACGTTAAATGATCTATTAGGTGTCATGATCTCCAGAAAGGTCATCTGTCACATTGTAGGCCAGAAGTGTCACCTCTGTTTAGTCTGATATGAAGCCAAACTCCCAAACTAACTAGAGAGAAATTGGCACATGTCACTGCTGACTGATCAAAAACTGAGGCTCTCAGTTCATACCAATGATTGTACAAATGAAACTTGCCCACCTAAGAAGTACATAAGCTAAATATTTTAACAGTTAACGAGCCTATGACTTAATGGCCATTGAATTGCAATAGTTACAGTATTATTAGCTAAAAGTAATCTTATAATACATATAATTGGTAATATCTTTACCAATACAATGATGAGGATTGTTATGTCTGAGATGAGTGAAAATCTTTTTTTGGAGGGGAGAAATGACTACAACATAACAACTTTTGGGAGTAGTAAGTGAAAACAATAAAACGAATTTAGCAAACAAGAAAGACTTTAACCATGAAAAAGTTAAATAATTTATTTTCAAGTATGACTGCATGATATTTGTGGAGGTCTGGGGAGATCCCTAAGTTGGCTGAAGACAACATCATGCATGGAAAGATCTCACTTAAAAGAAAAATCACAGCATGAACTAAATTGAAATGAAACTTAGTGAAGTGTCCCTGAAGCGGGGGGCATGTATCTTTTCAGGAGCACCTCCAAATTGTTATTACTCAACTAACCAACAATAGTAATGATAGGAATTAAGTATAAGGGAAAATAATACAATTTAAATAATTGTACTAAAAAGTATGTCCATGCATTTACCTGACATACTTTTGACAGCACAAAAGATATCAGTTGGGTTCACACAGAGTCTCTGTCCCAAGATATTTAAAAGTAAAGGAGGGAGTTTCCATCGTGGCTCAGTGGTTGAAAAACCTGACTAGCATCCATGAGGACATGGGTTTGATCCCTGGCCTCATTCAGTGGGTTAAGGATCTGGCATTGCCATGAGTTGTGGTGTAGGTTGCATACAGGGCAGCGCAGATCCCACATTGCTATGGCTCTGGTGTGGGCTGGTGGCTACAGCTCGGATTTGACCCCTAGCCTGGGACTCTTCATATGCTGCAGGCGTGGCCCTAAAAGACAAAAAAAAAAAAAAGTAAAAGAGAAAGTGGGCACTTTCAGCTGACATTTCATCATTCATTTGTATAATCTATGTTTCTCATTTTGTGTGTTTCCCTCTGTTACAGTTCAAGTAATTTTACCAAGTCTAGAAGGCTGTTAAGATGATTTCTACAGCTAAGATATGTTACATCTCTTAGAGAACTCAAAAGGTACAAGTATGGACAATTTTTAAATGGACAAGGGCCATGCAGAGACTCAAATCCTCTTGCCCTTTAGACAAGCACTTGGAAGGACAAAGCAGTTGAGCTATTTTTCCAAAACATAGTTCCTGTCTGGGGGCTGCAGATCCCACACTTAGAGTTCTGTGCCTTTCCAATGTATCATGATGCCTCCCACAGCACCAAATTCTTTCAGATGTGATTAGTCTATGTAGTCTTTTCCACAAGCAGCTTGGCTACCTCCTTACACTTAAAATAGACATTAATAGACCCTAAGAGGAGTTCCTGTTGTGGCTCAGCAGGTTAACCTGACACAGTATTCATGAGGATGTAGGCTCAATCCCTGGCTTTGCTCAGTGGTTTAAGGATCTAGCATTGCTTGAAGCTGCAGCATAGCTTTCAGTTACAGCATGGATCTGGTGTTGCTGTGGCTGTGGTATAAGCTGGCAGATGCAGCTCAGATTCAACCCCCAGCCTGGGAAATTCCATATGCCACAGGTACAGCCCTAAAAAGAGAAGAGAAAAAAAAAAAGGAGAGAGAGAGAGACCCTAAGTATGCAAACCACAAAAAAGAACTGATAAATTTGAATGTTATAATTTAGAAGATTGGTACCAAAAAAATATATTACAAACAAAATAAAAGATAATGTAACTATCAAAAGACTATTAGTATTGGACATAAATGAAAAAGGACTAGTTTCTAGAATATACAAAGAGCTCCTACAACTGAAAACAATAACAGAAAAATAAAGGACAAATTATTAAGAAACAAGTTATAAGTTCCCTTTGTGGCACAGTGGAAACAAATCTGTCTAGTATCTATGAGAATGCAGGTTCAATCCCTGGCCTCACTCAGTGGGTTAAGGGTCCGGCTTTGCCATGAGTTGTGGTGTAGGTTGCAGAAGTGGCTCAGATCTGGAGTTACTGTGGCCTACGGCATAGGCCAGCAGCTGCAGCTCCAATTCAACCCTTAGCCTGGGAACTTCCATATGCCATGGGTAAGGCCCTAAAAAGCAAAAAGAAAAAGAAGCAATTTATAGACCAAGAAACCCAAATGGAAAATCTGTTAATAAAAATACGCTCAACCACACCAGAAATAAGGAAGATCTAAATTAAAACAACAATAAGATAGCACCAAATTGACAGAAGAAGTTAAAGCCTGACAATACCAAGGACTAGTAATGCTGCAGAGCTAAGGAACTGTCATATATTGCTGACGAGAGTTAAAAATGGTGGAATAACTTTGGACACGTACTGACAAGATCTAGTAAAGTTGAAAATGATCATATCCCACAAGCCAGCAACTTTCTCCTGAATCAGCATTTCTCAACAGGGAGAGGTGTACTTTGCCGACCCAGGGGATGTTGGGCAATGTCTGGAGACATTGTCGGTTGGCACATCCAGGGTTGCAAAGGCAAATGAAGAGGAAGGAAGGGATCCTACTGCAATCTACTTGGTATACGTTGGAGATACTGCTAAACAGCCTAAAAAGCCCAGGTTGCCCCTGTGCCCAAAGAACTGCCTGGCTTACAATGTCAAAAGAACTGAGTTTAGGACGCTATAGTGAATTGAATGATGGCCCCCAAAAGATGGGTCTACCTGGAGTCTGTGAATGTGACCTTACTTGGGAAAGGGGTCTTTGCATATGAAACTAAGGACCTCAAAATAAGACCTTGGATTATCCAGATGGGCCCCAAATCCAACGACAAATACTCTTATAAGAAAAGAAGACACAGACAGAAGACAGAAGAGGAGAGACATAGAGGAAATGGCCATGAGATTGGAGTGAGCAACCAGCACAGGCTGAGTGCTAGCAATCAACAAGAGCTGAAAAAGGCAAGTAAACGAATCTCACTGAGAGCTTCTGGGGTGTCTGCCCTGCAGAAATGTAAGAAAGAAAAAATCTGTTGCTTTAAGCCACCCAGTTTGTAGTAACTTGTTGTGGCAGCCTAAAGACTAGCCACACATTCAAGAGAAACACTTGCATATATTTGGGAGGATAAAGTACAAGGTTGTAATTGACGTTCATTATAGCAGGAAAAAAAATTGAAACAACCTAAATTTTTATCAAGAGGAAAATTGAAAAATGTGTTGAAGTACATTCACTTCTTGCTCTGCAGCAGTAAAAAAAAAAAATGAACAAACTAGAGCTGCATGTATCAGCATGCATTAATTTCAAAATATAATACTGAGAGAATAAAAGCCTGTTCAGACAGATACATAAGGTATGATACCATTTACAGAAAGTTTTTAAATCTGCTAAGCTATATTCTATAATATTTATAGCTATCTAAATCTGTGGCAATTGTGTAATAATGTGGGTGATAAACACTGACTGTCCCCAGCAGTAATTATGCCTGTTAGGAATATGGAGGCAAAAGATATAGCAGGGGTGTACAAGAAGCTCTTACTTGCATCTGAAATATTAAGGTCTTTATAAAATAGAGCTGATGAAGATTTGGCATGATATTAAGATCTGATAAAACTGTGTTTGGGCATCTTGCAATAATGTCTATTCTTGTCTATTTTAAATCATTTATGAGAAAATTACTAGTCAATGTTTTTAAGTTATGGAAATGTATGCCATGTTAAAAAAAAATCAGAATGATGTTTACAGATGTCAGGGGAGTAATGAAGAGAAAATAGGATATAGGTGGGACATTCAATTCAACCCAAAGATGGAACCCTAATGAGCTGGAGGATCGCAGTGCAGAGGCTTCCCTTTATTAAAGCTCTCTTCACGGATCCCCCCCGCCCAACCTTCTTTCCCAGTGCTCTCTCTCTCCTAGTTCTTTTGTTATTTGATTTCAGTTACAAACATCCTCCCTAGTTTTTCTAATTCCTGTTCAAAATTGTAGATATAAACGAGACGGAAATGTGGATGGAGAGACTTCCACCTTCGTTGTTTTGATCATCAAGCGACAACCTGGGGATGTGCATCGGTGCAAGGAGGAATTGCAGCGGTGATATTCTCCAAGGGACTTCTGAGCATAATAAGAGAACTGTCTTATCAGTGCTTCTGCGTCCTGGCTCTGGTGTTTCTCCTGGCAGGCAAGGGCAGCTGAGCAACACAGGTGAATTTTGTGGGCCTGGTTGAGCTTGTGATTATGGACAGAGTCCAACTCCAGTTTGTGACTACGAACTCAAAGTACACCAAAGGAAGAGTTACGGAAGGTATCAGAGAGGGAAAAATAATAATAATAATCTATGCTTCTGGCATATGTGGAAGACCAAAAGTGGAAATATCCCAATTGCTTAAAAGCCCTAAATGCCTAGGCTCCATCCTTCCTTGTTGCTTCTCATGATGAAGACTGGATTTTTGATAACCAAAAATTGACTTGAAATAATTAGGATGAAAGCACCATAACATCTGTTCTTTGGGGGAAAAAAAAAAAAAACACTTATAAAATGAACCCTTGCACTCATGCATTTTTATATTAGATGAGGCCTTTTCAAATGTGGGATGGCAACATAGTGCCATTCTAAGAAAAAAAGAAATACCCTGTATTTCCATTTTTTGCAGCTCATTATCTTTCTTTGTCCATTACATATAATCTACTCCAAGACTTCGAATTAGGAATTTATTCACAGCATTATTCTTGCTAACCTTGATATTAACCCCAAAGCTTCTGGACAAGCACTGTCTTTGGGTTTTGCATATAATCTGTTCGTTCCCCTCTAGGAACTCTCTAGAATAGAGAGGTTTATTATGTTATCTCTTTACTGTGTTCCCATCTAGTTAGATGGGAAGCTCTGTGACAGGAGGGATAGACTGCCTTGATCACCACTTTATGTGAGTGCCTATCACAGAGTTTGCTCCATAGTAAGTGCTTAAAATAGACTGAGTTATGGTCCCCTAAATTTGTATGTTAAAATTAACTTCCAATGTGCCTGCCCATGTTTAAAGACAGGGCCTTTAAGGCGGTACCTGAGGTTAGATGAAGTCATAATGGTAGGATCCTGATCTGATAGGCTGGTGTCCTTGTAGGAAGAGGAATAGAGGAATTCCCATCGAGGCTCAGCAGAAACGAATCCGACTAGTAACCATGAGGTTGCAGGTTTGATCCCTGGCCTCACTCAGTGGGTTAAAGATTGGGCATTGCTGTGAGCTGTGGTGTAGGTCGCAGACACGGCTCAGACACCTCATTGCCAGCAGCTATAGCTCCAATTCGACCCCTAGCCTGGGAACCTCCATATGCTGCGGGTACAGCCCTAAAAATAAAAAAAATTTAAAAATTAAAAAAAAAAAAGAGGAATAGAGACCAGAGCTCACACTCTCTTGTGTGTACCCAGCATAGAGGCCATGTGAGCACAGAGCAAGAAAGAGTAGCTGCCTATAAGTCACAAAGAGATAATTCACCAGAAACCAACCCTGATGGCACCTTGATCTTGGGCTTCTAGTCTCCCAAACCCTGAATAAATTTCTGTTAAGACACCCAGCCTGTAGTGTCCTGAGCTAATATGATAAATCATACTAAATAAATTCTTACTAAATCAATGGTGTGTTGATGGTGATGATTATAAGAAATTATAGGCTGATAGAATCATAAATGCTGTGTAAAGGTATAAGCGATTTAAAAAATTGAAAATAATTCAGATGTAGTTCTAAATACACAAAAATAATCCTCATCCACAGATGAAAGATATTAAATTACATTTCACAAGAAAAGATGCAAAAAAACGTATTTCATTGTTGACTGGGTTATTTTTTAAAGTAAGTGGAAGTATTTGATTCCATTTTTAAAACATACTTGACTTTCTTAATCCATTTTGGTAATTTCCATGATTATTAAATAACAATTTAAAATGTTCACACAATCTCACAAATGTTAAGTAATTCTATGTCCAAAGTTTGATTGCCTGAGGCCTTTTTTCACTTGAATGTGGAATTGAGAAGGGATTAATACTTCTTTGGAACATGAGAAATTTCTTCTTGCCCACATATATATGTTTTTCCCACCCCACCTTCACCAATATTATGTTTCTCTTATCTTCTTCCCAGTGCCTTAATTATTTGCTTCATTGCACTATCACAATTATAAATTATAGATGACAGGGCATTCCCATCATGGCTCAGTGGTTCACGAACCCGACTAGGATTCATAAGAATGCAGGTCCAATCCTGCATTCTCATGAATGTAGGATTGTTCAGTGGGTTAAGGATCTGGCCTTCCTGTGAGCTGTGGTATAGGTTGCAGATGCAACTCGGATTCCATGTTGCTGTGGCTGTGGTGTAAGCTGGCAGCTGCAGCTCCGATTCAACCCCTAGCCAGGGAACCTCCAGGTGCTGCAGGTATGGCCCTAAAAAGACAAAAGACAAAAAAAAAAAGAAAGAAAGAAATTATAGTGTCTTTGTGTATTTCTTCATTAGATTCTCACTGAACAGGAAGCTCTATGAGGAAAGAAACGATGTCCCATTTTCTCCTAGCACAGTATTCTTTGTACCAAGCACCATGACCACTTAATACACAAGTACAATAGGCACTTAATAAATATTTGTTTATAAATAAATGCATTCTCGAGGAATAATTAAATTTTTACCCTTTTCACTGAGATGTCCAAGACAATGTAAGCTTTACCTTCATTTGAACATCTCAAGCTCACCCAACTAGGTCAGCTCCTTCCAAAGACTATTTGCAATTACTTGCACACCCTCAGAGTTCTGCACTGCAACCAGAGGCAACACAAAAACATTTTCTCTTGCCAGAGATGAATGGATCCATCAAAGGAAATAAATGCTGCCACTGACTTCCAAACAGTCTTCTGGGTGACTGGCAAAAGAGAGGATAAAACTGGTCTTGCCAAGTGGACCAGTCATTCTCTCTGAATCAGCACTCATCATGGTCGACTTAGCACCCAGGAACTGCTCTCCAAAGTCCAGAAAACAAATACACTTGCTTGATGAATGTGAATATGTTTGCTTTTGCAATTCATTCTGACTCACAGTGACTGATGTGTGGTGCTACAGGTCATAATGAAAAGTCACAAAAATCTAATCACTGATACCTATAATGAGCTTCCCTTAGCTAAGCCCCCTGAAATTGTATCTGAGCAAAGATCTTTCCAACATGCTCAGGTGACCTAGGTCATTATCCAATCATTTATATTTTTGGAAAGGGCTCTGAGCAATAAGCTGGGAGTGTTTCATAGGCTTTAAAATCAGGGCTGTCAGAGAACACATTGTGAAAAAGCAAAAGTTCATGACATAAATCTTAATGTTAGTTTAAAGTTTAATAACTCTATATTCTCATCTTCTAGTCATTTACTGTGTGTATATAAGGAACTCCATTATACTCAGTGGACCTACTAATCAGTGAGGAATAAATTGGGGAGGTGCATTAAGCTCTCAGGCCATTAGGATATCATTTAGTTCATTGGAGAAGGTCATTTACTTACAGCAAGGAGCCAAGGTCCCTCTCAAAGATGAGCAATTTAAGCCCAGCTCACCCACATGATCCTGCCCAATGCGCATTTTCCCAGTTTAATTCCCTATGTGGGTTTTCTTTTATTTGCCCTATTTTATTTCTCCCATTTTAGAGTCACATTGTCTAATTTAAACTTAATTAAAACTTTCAATTAGGAAAAAAAAGAGAGTTCTGGATACCTACCAAGAAACACTTCATTAATGGGAACTACTTATTAAGCAAAATATCTCACTGTGAAGACTTGACCCAAAGCTAGGGCTTCAAAGATCCAATGTGTTTTTTTCCTAAGAGTGGGTCATGTTGGCCAGGGATGACTACATGCCTCAGGGCTAGAGGGTTTGGGGTCTAAAATCATCATCTTTGGCTTGAAATATTATGTTCACCTGATGATTGTGACTGATTTAGGAGTGAATCAATCACGAGCTAAATGAAAGCAAACAAACCAAACCAAGGAAAGAAGTTTTCCTGGAACTACTGAGGAAGATACTCTATCTTCCCTGTGCTTTTAAGCATGGAATGTAATTCTGGAACTTCTAGAAGCCTAGGAAGGCAACAAAGAGATAAGCAGAGCCTAAAATCCAAGCGACAAATTTATTAAAAATATGATTTACACACTTCATCCAGCCATACCTGAAAAAGGCCTTACTACTGTACACAGACCCCTCTGCCAAATAAAGCTCCTTCTCACTTTTTTCCCTTAGACCTCAGACCAACTGAATCACAATCTTTATTTCAACAAGCTCCCTAGATGATTGTATACCCATTAAAGGATTAGAAGCACTAGCTTTAGCCCTTTTTCATTGCATTTTTTTCACTTGCAGCTGAAATTTTCTTAATAAATATAGGTATGTTCTGTTACTGCTGTTATGAAGTAAGATACCAAGACTTAGATAAGTTCAGTTGTTCAAGGTCATGCAGACAGTAAACGGTGGAACTGGGCTCCAAACATGCTCTGCCTGCCTCAAAGCACATGTCCTTAACTACTGGGCTATAACCACAAGGACTCGGCTTGACCCTGACTGACTCTGACTCTATCATCAAGTAAATCCAGAATTTAATGGAGGATAGAAAGTTGGAGATGTAAGGAAGAGTTGCAGTTCCAAGTCTAAAGATGGCCTGCTGATAGAATTCCTTCTTGCTTGGAAAAGGTCAGTCTGTTCTACCAAGGGCTTCAACTTATTGGACAGAGCCCACCCACACTACGAAGAGCCATCTGTTTTACTCTTCCCCAACTCTAGTCTTGATCAGCTCCTCTCTTATTCAGATCAGCTGAGACAGCATGTCCACATAGCTGCAAATCCATTACCCCCTTCAAAGTTACTTCCTCTTCTTATATGCTTCCAAGCTACCCTCATCTCCTGTTTTGAAACACCACACCACACATACAATTTCCTGATCATTGTCTGTCTTCCCACCTGATTATGAGCTCTACAAAGGCAGAATGACATTTGTCTTTTCATCAATGTATTCCCAGGATATCACCCATAACTTTGTACACATGTGTCCTCAGGCATGTTCAATGAATGAATATAAGGAAACACTCCCCTCATGACATAAGACATAACATCATTTCTGACATCTTCAGCTTGTGCTCTAAAATTTGGGGAATCTTTTTTTTTTTTCCTGTCTTTTGCCTTGTTAGGGCTGCACCCGCGGCCTATGGAGGTACCCAGGCTAGGGATCTAATTGGAGCTGTAGCTGCCGGCCACAGCCACAGCCACAGCAATGCAGAATCCGAGCCACGTCTGTGACCTACACCACAGCTCATGGCAACCCTAGGAGGACATTGCTCTTATTTTCAAGTTAGGGAAAATGAGACTCAGGAAAGTTCGCTCGGTAAGTAAGGGCCAAGGTAGGATTTTAATCCAATCATCTGTGTGGTTCTAAATGTAGTCAGAGATGTCAGAATTACCTGCAGTCTCTCCATAAACTTTCTTTTTTTTTTTCTTTTTTCCTTTTTTTAAGGCTGCACCCACTGCATATGGAGGTTCCCAGGCTAGGGGTCAAATCAGAGCAGGCCCATGCCAGCTGCTGGTCCATGCTACAGCCATAGCCACATGGGATCCGAGCCTTGTCTGTGACCCACACCACAGCTGATGGAAATGCCAGATCCCCAACCCACTGAATGAGGCTAGGGATCGAACCCACATCATCATGGTTCCTAGTCGGGTTTGTTAACCACTGAGCCACGAAGGGAACGCCTGTAAACTGTTTCAAGTTCATTGCCTCAGCTTGTTAAGCTCTCTCTCTGCTTACCATATCCAGAAAGATGGAAACCACTCTAAGAGGGATCATCTCCCTTTGTTTTAGCTCCTAGAATCCATCTGTATTCCCAGTTGGTCTCATAAGGGTAAAGGAACTGAGAAGAATAAAACAAACTGGTGGGTTTTCACATACATGGGTGTGAATATTTATGCATTCAAAACTCACTGTCTTCTTTAACCTTTTGCTGTGAAATAATTACAGACTCGCAGGAAGTTGCAAAGAAATGTACAGGCAAAATCAGGGCATCTTTACCCCGTCTCCCAATGTTAACATCTTGCCTAGCTCTAGTACTGTATCAAAATCAGGTAATTGGCCTTATTCAGATATATGAACTCCTGTGTGTGTCATTCTATGAATTACCATCATGCGCATAGCTTCCTGTAAAATCAAGGTATAATCACCCCAAAACTCCCTTGTGCTACTCCTTTGCAGCCACATCCCCTCCTACCCTTCACTCCTCGAAAGCACTAATCTTTTCTCTATAACTCCGTTATTTTAAGAATCCTGTATAGAGTCATACAATGTACTGTAGCCTTTTTTTATTGGCTCTTTTCTTTCGGTGTAATTCCCTTGCAGTTCATCCAAGGCATGTTGAGTAGTTGTACGTACATATCAATAGTTCATTTCTTTTTATTTCTGAGTAGTATTTTGTGGTATAGATAAAACATTGTTTAACCATTCACTCATTGAAAGACATTGGGTAGTTTTCAGTAAATAAAGGTTGGGGCTGAATAAAGCTACATGAACCCTCATGTACAATTTCCTTGTAAACATAGTCTTAATTTCTTGGGGATAAATGTTTGCAAGTGTAATTGCTGAATCGTAAGCTAAGTCCATTTTTAGTTTTAAAGGAAAGTGCCAACCTGTTTTCTAGAGTGACAGTACCATTTTACATTCCCATCAGCAATATGAGTAATCCAGCTTCCCTGCCTCCCTGCCAGTATTCAGTGTTATCACAATTGTGTCATCTGCAGAAAGAGACTGTTTTATTTCTTCCTTTCCATGCCTTTTTTTTTTTTCAATGTTTTATTTCACTGGGTATAACTTCCAGTAACTTTAAGCAACCCGCAGCAAAGTAAGAAAAGAGAAATAGAGGAATAAAAGAGAGAGAGAAAAAAACAGAACACAAGTAAGGTAGCAGACATAATCCTTAACATATCAACAATCACTAACTATAAATGGCTTGAATACACTATTTAAAAGATAGAAATTTCCATAATGAATAAAAATTATAAATCAATTATGCTTTCCACAAGACACTCACTTGATATACAACAACATAGGTCGGCTGAAAGCAAGAGAATAAGAAATGCAAATATCAGTTTTTAAAAAAGCAGTAATGGCTATACTAACATAAGACAAAATAAATCTCAGGGCTCAGAAAATTATGTGAGATACAGAGAACATTACATAATGATTAAAAGTTTGATCCAGTAAGAAGACATAGCAATCCTTGATGTGTATGTATCACACAACAATTACCAAAAATGTGAAGCAAAACCTGATAGAGCTAAAAGGAGAAATAGACAAAATTGTAATTATTGTTGGAGATTTCTATACCCTATTCTCATCAATTAATAGAAATATTAGACAGAAAGTCAGCAAGGATATAAGATTTAACACCATCATTACCAAGAGGATCTAACTGACATAAAAAGAATATTCCGCCTAACAACAGACTATTTTCAAATGCTCTTTCCATTTTCATGAATAGACTCTTTTCAGATGCTCATGGAATATCCTCCAAGACAGACCGTATCCTAGGTCATTAAAACAAATCTTAAATTTAAAAGAATTTAAATCAAAAAGTGTATTTTCCTTGACTAAAATGAAATCAAACTAGAAGTTAATAATAGACAAAAGGAAAATTTTCAAACATGCAAAAATTAAGAATCTTTTAAAATATCCCTAAGACTCTCTTCTCACATCACCTTGATAGATTGTTGAGAATAAAAAATTGTCCTCGTCCATCATTTATTCTTGTCCTTCAAGATCTGAGAAAAAAGAAGCAAAATAAATAAAAGCACAGAAAAGTGAAATTCCCTTTCCAGCCTGAAAAAAATCTTACCCCCTCATGTTATGGAAAGCAGAGTCCAATAATAAACTCTCAGAGCTCTAGCCTCTTCCTGAGCTATGCCAGCAGACTTATAAGTATTGTATGACTTTCGACCTATTCAGCTGAGATTTTAGGCATCAAAGATAAATCTGCCCTTTTCCTTGGCTGCCTACTTCTTCCTGATGACACACAACCTTAAGGCACAAAAGCAAGGGAAGAATAGGTCCATTGGGCACTAGTGTGATCATTGCAATCAGGTGTAATTTCAGCAGAAAATCCCATTCTGCCCTTTTTCAGAGTTGAGGAGTAATGCATACATCCAGCAGAAAGGTTCACTCTTGCCCGTTTAAGAACTAGGCCTGGTTAGTCATGACTTGATCTTTTCCACTCAAAGAAAAGGGCCTCTGAGTGACTTTAATCAAATCACTGATGGACAGAAAAAGAGCCCAGACAGCCATGCCCTTTTCACTTGGGTCTCAGAGCTGAAAGAGAGAAGCCACAGAAAACAAGACTGCGGTGTTTACAGAGGTGACACTGACAACTGCAGAGAGGGTGGGGCTTGAATTGTTTGTTCCCTGTATTGAAAGGGTCTAGAGGCAGTCAAAGAAAACACACTGCACCCAGAAAGGGGAGCAGGAGTGCTCTCACTTTGTTCACCAACACAGATGGTGCCTCTAAACTTGGCTTCTTTCATCAGGCTTTATGTCCCATTGGTTCCTGTGTGGAAAACAGCTACCTGGTTCTAGCTAATGGGTATATTTTGAAGGAAAAATTAGCACTTCTCTGCTGTTTACACCCCTTCAATGACTCCTTGGTACCCTTGGAATAAGGTTGAAATTCCATATGTGGCCTCCAGGCAACATGTCATGAACTGTCCCTACTTGCCATGAACCTTCAGTTTCATCTCTCACCAGCCTTCCCCTCTGTTCTATTCTCAGAATCAGCCTCTGTCGGTTCCTCTTGTACGTCTTATTCTCTCTCATCCCTGGGCCTTTGAATATTCCATTCACTCTATGTAGCACACACTTCAGCCTCTCCATCCGGCTCACTCTTCCTCATATTTAGGGTCTCTTTTAAGTGTCACTTCCTTCCTGCAGCCCACCTATGCCAGGTAGACACAAATGTAGCCCCCTATACCACCCCTATCCTAGCCTTTATTCATTTTGTGGTTCTTGCTTGCTTAATAGTGTCTCTCCCTGACAGACTAGGAACTCCATGTTTAGCTTGTTCATCACTTATCCCCTCATACAGTCCTGGTACATGATAGGGACATAATAATTACTTGTTGGATAAATGAAGAAATTAATCACCAAAATAAGAAATGCAACAAAGTATTATTTTCTGGTGTTAAATTTGCCTCCTCTATGAACACAAGGCCCACTCAAAAGGACTATCACTAGGCATTAATAATGAGGGCATGGCCTCTGGTTCCCAATTATGAATTCACATTAGAACCATCTGTAGAACTTTTCCAAGATACCAGTCTTTCCACATGCCAACTTAGCACCCTTCAATAAACATTTGATGAATTAATACATAAAGGCAATCATAAATCAACTATAATTTTTTAGAAAAGTAAAAAAATAAAGCAAGCATCAGAGAAAGATATTTTTCTCTTCCAAAAATCACTGCAACTTCCTCTCTGCTTAATACTCTATTGCCCAACAACAACTCTGTATTTCCATTTATTTTGATAGGAAAAAGAAATGTGGACTAAGAAGATGTGCTACATACATACAATGGAATATTACTCAGCCATGAAAAAGAAAAGTAGATTAAGAAGATGTGGTACATATATACAATGGAATATTCACAGAAACATGGATGGAACTAGAGATACTAGAGATTCTCATACTAAGTGAAGTAAGCCAGAAAGAAAAATACAAATGCCATATGATATTTCTTCTTTGTGGAATCTAAAATAATGGAACAGATGATCCTATCTAAAAAAAAAAAAAAAACAGAAACAGATCATGGCCAAGGAGAGCCAACTTGGGGTTCCCAAGGTAGAAAGGGGAGGGATTAGGATGGATGGGCATTTAGATGGTTTTTTGGATGCAAACTGTTATATTTTGGATGGATGGGCAATGGGACCCTACTGTATAGCACAGGGAAATGTGTGTGATTAGGTCACTTTACTGTACAACAGAACTTGATGAAACACTGTAAATTAACTATAATTTTTTTTAAAAGGAAAGAAAAATAGCTGAAATATGAGAAAAATGTACTGGATTTTAAGAAAAACTCCATGATAACTGGAAATAATTCACTCGAACTTCAGTTTAATTATCAAATGAAAGTGGTAGACCCTGCTCTGTAAACCTCATGAGAAATGAGTGTATGTAAAAATGCTTTTGTAAACCCTAAAGCGCAAGAGAAGGTGAACCATTTTATTACATCAAAACTCAAACTCAAGACTGTAAATTCATATACGTCATTTTCTCTGTATCAACCCAGTAGAGAGAGAAAATCTTGGACTAGAAGGGAACAGATCAATGACTATTTCTTAAAACAGTTGCTTAAAATTCCATCCAGAATGCACAATGCTCTAAGAAGTCCCTGGTCTGGATTTTTCTATCATCTAGGGTCTATGTTCTTCCAGTATTCAATAGTAGTGATCAGCAAACCTCTTCTGTAAAAGGTCAGGTAATAAATGTTTTATATTGTGAGGGCCATGCAGGCTCTGCAGCAACTGCTGAACTCTGCCACTGTAGCAGGAAGGCAGTATATACATGTAAACACAGGACTATGACCATGTTCTAATAAACTTTACTTATAAAAACAGGCAGTGAACCACATTATTTCTGTGAACCAGAATTTGCTGCTCCCTGTTCTAGAGAGATCCCAAGAGAAATCTTTCTGTTATAAATTGAGTTTCCTGGAAAGCAGACTCTGAGATAGAAACGAGCAAGTACGAGGTTTAGGAAGACAAGGTCTTGTGGTCAACACCTTCGGAAAGAGAGGAAGCAAGACTGGACAAACTGTGATGCAGCCCTAATAAAAGTCATAGTTGATGACAATTCAGAGTTGTACCAAGTTGCAAGTAGAGGGCCAAAACTTTATACCCCATATCTATTAGTCATTGGATAGGGCCTGCCCCAAAACAGAGACATGATCTTGGGCAGGAGAAGCTCTTCAAATGGAACAATTCCTGTAAGAATTGGCAGCCTGCAGAGCTCCCAATAGCTGGAGGAGGGTGCCCTTTTATTCCTGAAGGGGAATCAGGGCAATGCATCCTATCACCCACTGTACTCTCCTTTGGGATTTAGCTCTCGGTTCATAAAACCTCAACTTCTTTCAGGTCAATGTTTCATCTACATAAAATAGATAAGAATGTCTAACATTGGGAGTTCCTACTGTGGCAAAGCAGAAATGAATCCAACTAACATCCATGAGGATGAGGGTTTGATCCCTGGCCTCGTTCAGTGGGTTAAAGGATCCAGCGTTGCCGTGATCTGTGGTTTAGGTCGAAGACACGGCTCAGATCCCACATTGTTGCAGCTGTAGTAATGCAGCTCCAGTTTGACCCCTAGCGTTGCCGTGGTCTGTGGTTTAGGTCGAAGACACGGCTCAGATCCCACATTGCTGCAGCTGTAGTAATGCAGCTCCAGTTTGACCCCTAGCCTGGGAACTTCCATATGCTGTGAGTAGAGCCCTAAGGAGAAAAAAAAAAAGTGTCTAACATCACTGCAACCAGATTTAGAAAATCTCAGCATTTTATCATGTTTCCCAACTTTCTCTCTGAAAGAAAATGGGGAAAAAGTCAGATCAGGAGGGTTCATTGCTTTCTCATGTTCCATCCCAAACTACAATGTCCAATGGACAAGAATGGCAATGTGGCTGGGATCATACTCAAAGTTTAAAGCATTTCTTTTTTCATTCTTTCTTCTTTTTTTTTTTATGGCCATACCTATGGCATGTGGAAGTTCTCAGGCCAGGGGTGGAATCAGAGCTACAGCTGAGGCCCACACCACAGCTGCAGCAACTCTTGATCCAAGTCACATCTTCGACCTATGCTGCAGCCTGTGGCAATGCCGGAAGCTTCACCAACTGAATGAGGTCAGGGATCGAACCCACATCTTTACAGTGACAATGTTGTGTGCTTAATCTGCTGAGCCACACTGGGAACTCCTATTTAAGGCATTTCTTAAAGTTTACCCCAAATAGGGCAAGTTTTTGGTGACCATGTAACATTAATATAATCTCTACTGGTAACAAGCCTGGCTCCCAAATGCTACTTTGGGGACAGCAGAAAAAAAAAATCTCAGGAAAAGAAAAGCATTACCGAAAGTTCTCTAGTACTAAAAATTTAAGATGAGCTTTAGTGGATCTGATGTATTCAGTCATTTCCAAAGGTTTCCATTACAAAGAATTGAAGTACATTACGTTGTGACTAACTTATTTCTAAGATGTTTTCCAGCTGAGAGTATAAGATTCCAAGGGATCCAATAGGACCTCCAACATTTTACAAATTTTAGCTTCAATAATTGCACACACTTAAAAAAACTACATTTTAGGAGTTCCCATTGTGGCTCAGCAGTAACGAATCCAACTAGTATCCCTGAAGATGCAGGTTTGATACCTGGCCTTGCTCAGTGGGTTAAGGATCTGGTGTTGCCACAAGCTCTGATGTAGGTTGCAGACAGGTTGTTGCACGGCATTGGTCACATGGTGTTGCTGTAGCTGTGATGTACGCTGGCAGCTGCAGCTCCAATGTGACCCCTAGCCTGGGAACTTCCATATGGCATGGGTGCAGCCCTAAAAAGACAAAAAAGAAAGAACAAAAGAGCGAACTACATTTTAACTGACCTTTGTCAATAAGCCAGGGCACAGCATTGCAATCAAAACACATTCTGAGTGGTTTCGCATCAACAGCTGCAGGTGATTGACAGAAGAAGGAGCTACAAGACATCCTGTGACCCCCAAGAAATCAACCCAGGAATGAAGACAGCCTTGGGGCTTTGCAGGTGGTTCTTATCAGGATGGGACTGGAATACTTGGCTTTCCCGGTGGAAAGAAGAATCAAAGGACTGGCATCGCAGAGTTTTGGACCTGAGACTTCCCTTCTGGGCTTTATTTCCCCAGTGACAAAATGAGGGAATGGATTTAAATGAACTTTAGGCTTCCTCTTAGCCTCAACATTCCATGAACTCAGCCCAGTTCCATTTGTGCCCCCATGGAATTAAACCAGAGAAACTACCAAAGGATTATCCAAAGAAAGATGTAACTAGTCTTGGGCTACCAGAAAGTTGCTATTGAGAGAACAATTTTTAATGTTCTCCATAAGAGGCTCTCTGAGAGAAGCAGGCTTTCATTTCATTAAGGCTTTGGTTGGATACAGACAGGAGAGAAGCTATTCCTTGCTAACCCAAGCTGTGGCAATTCTTCACCAAAGACCTTGAAAACAATACAGATCCTGATCTCTCTGGAAAGTTTACAGTCTTATTTAAAGTTAAATAAAGGAACACAGTAAAAATTGTGGTCTGTAACCAGTCTATGTTGGCATGCAGATAAAGATGGAACCCAAACTATCGACTGATAAATTATTAAGCCAGAAAATCTGCAACGGTCAAAAAAAATAATGCCTTTAAGTTATTTAAGCCCAACACCAAACCAGCTAAAAGGCTACTAGTCAATGTCTAGAAACTCGGTGCCTCCTTCTTCTAATAATGTAGTTGGGTCTTCCTGTCAATCTGAGGTTTCTCATTGAGCATCAATCACTTTGCTTTTCTACCACTGAGACACTGAGTTGTCTGTAGGGATATCAGAAAAAAAGAAACCTTGATAGATTGTGTAGATTAGCTTCACTTCTCGACAGAAGGTCCGTGAGGGAATCATCTATGATTTGTTACAGTGCTGCCAGGGATCACCTTAATCATCTCCTGACATGCAAAAATAAAATTCACCTGAGAAACTAGATATGCTGAGCAAAAAAAGGAGGGAGAAAAGATGAGGGGGGAAGTATCAGAATACAGCCAGGATGCACATTATGGTCGTCTGCTGATTTTAATTGAATGGTTTGTGTCTTGAGGCAACCTCATTATTCTCCCCAGAGCAGAAGTGCTGAATGAAGGCACAAACCTCATTAACCTTTGAATGTGGAAATCAATAATCTGCAATAAATCTAAGCTAATCTGTTGCCAATAAATCTTCTAAAATGCTGTGTTTTGTAGCTGGGGACATTGGAGGGTATGGTAAGAACTCCCATGTCTACATCAACATGGCATCCAGGGTTTACCCTGTTGGTTTTTAGGACCTTCTAACATAAAACACTTTATTGACATTTACATAGACCAGAGTTTTCCAGTGGGGCTAATTATCTTTTTTCTCAGTTGAGAACACAATGGGACTTTTTCCTCTTTCCATGACTCTTTCTCATAAATGACATGAATAAAGAGAAACAGGTAGGCATCCCCCTGGCAGGTCTTTTTCATACACCTGCCCTGAAACGTAGGAACAAAACCCATACTTAGGAATGCAGAAGAGGTTCCTTGAGCCTAAAACTGGCTTTACACAGTGACTACCACAGAGTAGGCACCTAAAAAATAATTGTTGATAGAATAAATGATGGCCCTGACCTTTGAGAGTCAGCCTTTACTTGCTAAATATATAAATATTTATATATAAATATGTGTGTGCTGCACATGTGTGTTATAGATATGTATGTACATATGTATAGACACTATGTGTATATATATGTATACATTTACACTTCTATTATACACACAAAATATATATATATAAAACATCTCCACAAGAGTGGGATACTTGTCTATTTATCTTGCAAAGTATTTGCCAGTTATGGAGAAATGACTAGGAAACAGGGTGACAGGAAACCCAAAGGATTATGAGGCTGTGTTACAACGATACTCCATGAGAATAGCCTCTCTATGGTGTCCACCACCAAGACCTGGTGCCTGAAAAAGTGCCTAGGATAAAGTGGGTAACTGATGAGTGTTTGAGTGTTAAATGGATGCATGGATGCATGGATGGGTAGGTAAGTGGGTGAGGAAATATTTATTATGAGCAGGAGAAGTGGGAGAGCTGTTGTGAGTTTTCTGTGAATGGTCTCCATGGACAGCAGAGACTATTTGTAGACTAAAGCAAGAGGATCACCCCAGGCACACATGACAATGAACCAGCATTCAAATGGGTCTGTCCAATGCTTTTGGATGGGAGAAGACCTTCTGTGTTCCAGTACCTGAAAATTATAGAGTTCTAATGTGAAAGAGAAGATCCCATCATTATGTCTTATCTCACTGATGTCTCCTCTTCCAAATCTAATGGAACCATTTTATTTGTAATAAGGAAGAACAAATCTGATTCCATATTGGATCTGCTTCTTTTACTTTAATCTTTGTATTCTAATGCTTTTTGCTATAAGTTAATCAGCAAAAGAATTTTGCTGATAGCCTAAAATATACAGGATAGCCTATTCTCAAGGCTGTGACCTTTAAAGGTATAACACAGTTGCATTCAGATAGAGATAAAAAGTTACAGAACAGAGAATAATATTTGTCTTGTTGGAGGTTTATAGGAACATTCTGACCAGACCTACCTGGACAGTTGCAGGAACAAATGATTCTGGCACCAAGAAGTTTGCAACAACCAGCCAAGATCCCTCTCCTTTTAGTTTAAAAGATGCCTGAATTCTAACTCAGATAGGATAGTTCTCTGGGGCCCTAGCCTACCATCTTCTCAGTCAGCTGGCTCTCTGAATAAAGCTGCTATTCCTTGCCCCAATATCTGGTCTCTTGATTTATTGGCCTGTTGTGTGATGAGCAGTATGAACTTGGATTCAGTAACATACGGATCTCAGAACACTATTGAGCCCTCTGACACTCAGACTCAGTATTGACACACTCCCAAGAGGAGAAGCCACCCCATTGCTTTAGCATTAAAGGGAGGGCTAATTTCACCCTGTGATGCAGTAGTGCCAGTTCAGGTTTAGTTGCAATCATTCAACCAGATACTGCTAACCCTGCTGGTTTCCCCCCCACTCACCCACAAGAGGTCCCGTTCACTAGGCTTTGTTATGTGAGGAGTTGAAATCCTTTCCCTAAGCAAGAGAAGCAGAAAAGGTAAAGGTTGTTGTACTGGCTTCGCTTTTCCCCGAAGTGGCATGCCACTGCTCTAATTGACGTCTTTAATGAAGACCTTGTGAAATGATTTTTCCCCAAAGTGTCATCTCCAGGCCACCTGCATCTGTATCATCTGGATGGCAGGTAACGATTCAGATTCCCAGGCCCCACTACTACTGATTTTGGTCAAAGGTCCAAGATAGGACCAAGGACTCTCCATTAAAAAGCACCCTAGAAAACTCACAAACTCCCTCAAATGAGAAACCTATGATTCAGAAATAAATGCCTGGAGTTCCCATTGTGGTGCAGCAGAAAAAAATCTGACTAGGAACCGTGAGGTGGCAGGTTTAATCCCTGGCCTCACTAAGTGAGTTAAGGATCTGGCGTTGCTGTGAGCTGTGGTATAGGTCACAGAGGTAGCTTGGATCCTGCATTGCAGTGGCTGTGATGAAGGCTGGCAGCTGTAGCTCCAATTTGACCTCTAGCCTGGGAACCTCCATATGCTGTTGTTGCGGCCCCAAAAAGCAAGTAAATAAATAAGTAAATAAATAAATAAATGCCTATCCCTCCTCCTCCATAAGACTCTCACAAACACCTGGTCTTCACTGACATTGAAGTAGAGGGTAGCATAGCCAAGATAAAGCTCTGAGTCAGTATGCATATGTTGTGTACCTACTGTGTGATAAGCAGTAGAAGCTGGTAGGTGAGCCGTGTTCCCTTGAGTGAGTTTGCCTACATCTGAGCCCCAGCTCTGCCACTTGCTAGCTGTCTGAACTTAGCAAGTTAGCCTCCTCACACCTTAGTTTCCTATTTGTCAAAGAAAGGTGATAATCACATTTGTCTCATGGGAATGTTCAGAACAAAACCAGGCTCAAGATAAATGTCCACTAAGGTTTATGGTTACTATTACAATGTCTTAGAAACTGAAGATCACGTGTGAAAAAAGAGACACATCTCTGCCTTCTTGGTGTTTAAAAATAACAGCAAAAGCAGGCAGTAAGTACAATTTCTCAACAATGTCCTAACTAAATACAATGTGAGAGTGTCAAGTGAAGACCCGCCAGGGTTTGTTACCATGAATAAGACTACAGTCCTAACAAGGATCCATCAGGATTGAGTTCCCTGAGGCAGAACTGTTTGGCAAAAGCCATGTGGTAGCAAGAACCAGGGTCTGGGAGTCTCAAGATCAAGATTCCAGTCGCCTGTCTGCCTTTAAACCAAAGTACAGGAATCCAAGGTAGGCTCTTCTCCTATCTGAATCTCAGTTGCCCAATTATAAAAGGGGGCTTGGCTGAGAAACTTTCAGAGGCGCTTCCAGCTGTGGCTGAGGAACAGGACTGACCAGAGGCAAGATTTGCAGAGACAGGTGTGCCAGAGCTGAGCTGTGAGAACCAGAGGTTCCCTGCAGTAAGGGAGGTGAAAAGAAAGAAGGACACCCTCTTCCAAATTCCTCCCAAGTTCTGCTCAGCTTGGCCTGGCAGACACAGTACTTTAGTTGAAGGCATTCTCAGAAACTGTACTCCAGGAGAAGAGTGACAGTGAAAAATACAGCCACGTGATATGTGGGGGAAATAGGATCTGGCTTATTGTCCGGGTCAGTGGAACAGAGAAATGCATGTTTTCATGTTGCTGTAAGTAATGGAAAATCAGATGAAAAATAAAGGGAAGGAAAGGAGAGAGGAAGTGGGGAGGAGGTCCATAGATGGAGGCAAGGAGGGGGACAAGCGAGGGGGAGGAAAATACAAGGAGATGAATCCACTGAAAGTTGGGGTGATGCCCATAGAATGTGGAGTTTGTAATTCCATAACTCACAGCTTCTCCTTCTTCCCCCTTCCCTCCACCCCCACCTCAACTTGGACACGATCCTAACTACATTACAGAACCTTTTAGCTGCTTCATCTCCCCTCATGCATTTCCTGAATAGCAATAATAGACGAATGACAAGAACTACCAACCTACTCCCAAAGTAAAGATTGGAAACTGCCTTTATGTAAGTGAGAGCATTTTTTAGATTAACCTGTCTGCCCACATGAACTCTTTTTTTTTTCTCTTATAAACATTACCTCAAGCTGGAAAGAGAAAACAGAGTTGAAAGATGGAACATTAAAAACCCAGCTCATTCTGCAGATGGAGAGAAAGAGGCTTCGAAAGAGCTGTGACTGGCACAGGAGGTGGCAGGGCTGAGAATCAACTTGTCCTAGTGAGACATGAGAGAGCATTTTTGCATTTTCACAGCCACACACACAGGGCAATAAGTATTAGGAAAATTAGCACACAGCATCCGTGATTGGCTGGCGGGGGGGCACATCATGATTTAGGGCAAAGCTAAATTATGTGTGTTGAAAATGTGCATCCACTTAAGGAATAATATTTGGTAAATAACAGAATTATTGATACCTGGGTAACTGATAGCTCCTGACCAGATCTCAGATTATTCCAAGAGACCATGTTTCTAGTCCTTCAGTGAGAAAAAGAAAAGACTCCCACATCCATCCAGCTTGCAAACCTCTGGAGTATCCTCTGAGAAGTCAAACAGCTCACCTTGCAGTGTCCCTGCCCTCTTCTCCGAGTAAGCCTGGGAAATGAGAGTTGGGTGTTCAAAGGAGTCAGACAAGCATAATATCATATATACACTCGACATCCATCTCCTGGATGAAACCTCATTGTTCCTGTGTAACAAAAAGTAAATATTTACCGTGAGTCAGAAGAGGTAGGGAAGGATCAGCATGTGGGCCATCAATCACCTTGAGCCAAGCTCCTGTTTTAACAACCCTCGTAAGGGAGGGCAAGCAAGGACAGTAAAGACGGCCGGGAGATAAGAGTTTGTCAGAGAAATCAGATCACTCAAGGAGGAGAAATGTGGGTTGAGTTATTCATGCCTATAGGCTGTGAAGGGCTCTGAGGATGGGTTTGTTAAGTCAAGGCAGGAGAGCGGAGTGGTGAGGAACCCGGCTTCTGCAGCTGGACCACCTGCACCTCCATGTAGCAGCCTTGGGAGCTTGGGCAAGATAATTGCAGCTACAGCTGTGAAGTATGGGGAAGAGCAGGACCGCAGGGAGGGCTCCATGAGTCAATACAGGTAACGTGGTGTTAAGAGTAGTGGGAGCAGAGAAAGTGCTCAGTAAGCATCTTGAGGGTGGTGGAAGATAGTAGCCTCTCTTTGTTGCAAGAAGATGGCTCTGGGGTGGTACCCAACTGTTAGCTGTGGTGCGCTCAGCTGCCCAGGAATTCCTTCAGCTGACTTAGAATTTGTGGAACTCTCCAAGCTCACAAACCAGGGAGAGGCAGAGCTAGGATTTGAGCCTAAGTGGTCTGGCTCCAGAGTCCATGTCCTTAATCTTCACTCCTCTCTTAGGAGAAGACATCACATGCATTTTTTTTTTTTCTCTTTTATTCTTTCCCTGCTAGTCACCTTTCTCTTTTCCAGGTATAGGAGTCAACTGATTTTCCATGGCAAAGGTAAAGTGCTCAAGTGAAAATAAAAGCACTAAACAAAGGTCAGAAGGCTTATGTTGTAGTCGCAAGTGGAATGGCTGAAGGAATGGAGATGATTACACCTGGAGGGGGAGTGTTTCAGTAGGGGATAAATCTGTGTGTGCTGACGAGAGCCAGGATGAGGTAGGGAGACAAGCCCGTTCCCAGGGCTCAAGACAGAGACCAAATTCCACTGAGCAAGAGGACAGGAAGAGAGCGATTCCAGTCCAGTGGAAGAAATAACATTCCAGTAGGAATCCCACTGTGGCTGAGAACTTAAATTCAATCAGACAAATCCCAGCCTCACCTCTTTCTCTTTGTGTGACCTTGGACAAATTAAATATCCTCTCTAACTAAGCCTCCATTTCTTTATCTATTACCAAAAAAGGCTTGGTAGTACCCACCTTGTACGACCAATGCAAGATTTAAATGAGATAAAGCATGTAAAAAATGTTAGCAGAGCATCTGGCTTATCATAAACCCTCAGTGCGTGTTGGCTAAAAACTGGCCTCGATGATGAGTGAACATAAACATTGCTCTGAGTACAGGTAACTATTCCTTTGTATTTTCTTCTTTTCCAGAGTTTTATGTTTGAAGTGTTTTGGGAAGACCCTTCGTTCAGTCTTTCATTCATTTAGCAGGTGTTTCCTGAGCAATGACAGGTGGGAAGCAATGAGGGCAGAACATGAGTGAAACAGTCCACGTACACTGTAGTGAGAGAAGGCAAACATGGAGAAATGATTACCCAACTGGTTAACAAACTGTAACTGTATTATGTGCTGCATAGGGTAGGTCTAGAGCTGCTGTCAGAACATGGAACAAAGGGACTTATTGAGACTTCAGGTGACCTTGGGGACAGCCCAGGAAGTGAGTCTGGGGCTAAGTCAACTTGATGTGATTTGTGGCCAAAGGCCCATAGAAAGGAGTTATCAATCTCAGAAGACCCAGGAAACCTCACAAACAATAACATTTGAAGGAGAATTTTCCCAGGGAAAGAAAGGAAAGAATTTATGTGGGACAGGACTTTGTCAAGACTTGGAAAATATCTCAGAACAGGAGTTCACATAATACTACTTTTGCTATGAATGAAAAGCTATTAGTAAAAATTAAAGTTTAATCTATTCTTTAAAGATTTTCACTGCAGTGCTCTTTCTCAAGGAAAACTGGAAATATTCATAACACAATTGTCCCATTATTGTCTAATCGTCCAGCTGAGGGATTTTAAGCTAAATTAAGCTCAAAAGAACTTTCTACATGACACTACAAGTATACTAAATAATATTTCCTTCAAGAGCTTGTAATAACATGGGAAATGTTACATAAAATACTAATTAAAAATAGGCAGACCAAAAAAAAAAAAAGTTAGTGTTAGCACAACCGTATCATTTAAACCTCCAAATATTATACTTTTGGAGTTGATGAATGTGTTTATGGCATGTTGTGGGAAAGGATTCACAGATGTGTAGTTATCTCTAAACTCATCAGGTTGTAGACATTAAATATTACAGCTTTTTGTGTGTCAATCATACATCAATAAAGTTGTTTTTAAAATGCAACTAAAAATACAAAATCATTGTGAGGAACAAGTGGAAATAAAATTTTTTAAATTCATATAAGGTTTTTTCAGGGTATAGAAAATTTGGTGGCTGTTTTTTTCAACTTGTATATAGAAATTTTCTATAAGAAGAATGTATTACAAATTTTTGTTGATGACAGAAATGAATACTTTTCCTTTCTTTCCTTTTAGGAGAAAGCTCTTCTGATCAACTTTGACAGGAAAATCCCCCCGCCCCAATATCATTTCCTCAGCTGAGATGGAGCCTGGGAGACCATCCACTATTCACTCCT
Organism: Phacochoerus africanus; assembly: GCF_016906955.1. Taxonomy (NCBI): domain Eukaryota; kingdom Metazoa; phylum Chordata; class Mammalia; order Artiodactyla; family Suidae; genus Phacochoerus; species Phacochoerus africanus. The sequence goes on along the minus strand of NC_062544.1, from coordinate 12,100,421 downwards.
TAATGCTGAAGGATGTCTTTTTTTTTTTTTTTGTCTTTTTGCCATTTCTTGGGCTGCTCCTCCCAGGCTAGGGGTCGAATCGGAGCCGTAGCCGCCGGCCTACGCCAGAGCCACAGCAACGCAGGATCCGAGCCAAGTCTGCAACCTACACCACAGGTCACGGCAATGCCGGATCGACCCACTGAGCAAGGGCAGGGATCGAACCTGCAACCTCATGGTTCCTAGTCAGATTCGTTAACCACTGTGCCACGACGGGAACTCCTGAAGGATGTCTTTAAAATGAAAAAAAACTTTGGCTTTGAGGGATCACTAGTTCAAGCATTCGGTCCTGAAGGGGGTTGTTTTATTAGCTCTACAACAAGGGCACAACAGGGAAAAACACGAACTCGGGGCAGGCAGGTTCTGACAGAGAAAAGGAAGAAAGGTCTTTTTGGAGAATAGATGGGGGAGGAAATATGTAAAATGATTCAGGCTAATAAACCTCTAGGAAATAAAGAGGATATCAATGAAGAATAAAAAGAAAATAACATAAAATCCATTAGTCTGACTATCTTGAGTCAGATTCCTCAACCCTATATAAGTTCCTCAATCCTTGGAGTTCCCACTGTAGTGCAACGGAATTGGCAATGTCTCTGTAGTGCTTGGACATAGATAGGTTCACAGGTTCAATCCCCAGCCTGGCACAGTCAGTTAAGGCTCTGGCATTGTCACAACTGCGGCTCAGATCTGATCCTTGACCTGGGAACTGCATATGTTGTGGATGGCCAAAAAAAACAAACCTTCTAATAGATCTTCCTATCCATGTGTTGTCTGTGTTTTTCTCTGTGTGTGTTTCTGTCTCTATTTGTGTGTCTATGTGTACTCCCTGTTCATTTTTTTCATATATTAAATGCAAATAACAACCAAAATTCCTTAGCACGGAACTGATTTACAAGCAATGGTGTTTAGAAACCTTTGCAATCACAAACCACTCTGCTAGTCCAGGGTAAGACCAAGGAGGCTACCATGGGAGGCAACTGTCAGGCAAGGTGGGAAGTCAATCACCAGTACACACATATCTCTCATCATGGGCCATCTTCTGAGCCAGGGCTCCAAGTCAAGTTCTGACCTCAATGAAGTTGACAGGATATGCTCACAAGCAAGGTCAATGAAACTCACAAGGAGTAAGTTTCCATTGCTAGGAGAAAGTCACCCATTGAAAGAGATGGACTTGCCAGACTCATGATTCCACTGCCAAGAGTCAATCTGACTCTGAGTGCTATTGGTCAAAGACGGCAACCAGGCCTTCTGTATCCACATGTGTATGAGTGTCATAAAGTCAACCCCTCTAGCAAACACACAACAACCTACATGCCACTATAGCACCACATAGCTCTACAGCCTATGCACCCTCTATTTCAGAATACCTCTATGGTCCACAGAAAGGCCTGTGTGTGTGAGACTGCATATTCCTGCGGTTCATTTCAACAAATTAATTTAGCTGGCAGTGCACTAGGTGTTCTGTGGGGGGCAGGAGCAGGGAGAAAAATTATGGTCTCTATTGTTTTAGGGAAGACAAATGCATATACCAAAGCAAAAAAAGGGGGGGGGATTTTATTATAAAAGGTAAGCTATGATAATCATTGTAAAGAGGTAAGAAGAAGTGATGCATGCTATTTTAAAAAGTACTTATAAAGAGCAGTGTTTGAGGAACACGTCCCTTAGAGAAGTACCCTGCTAAATACAAATATCAGGGTAGGTATGTGGGGGTGGAGGGCCAGGAGAAGGAACATACTTAACACTTCGAGGCATAATATCTTTATTAAACACGAGATATCTTGTTCAATTGAGCATATGCCACTGAAAGAATTAAACTGAACCCATCAATCACCTACCATGCACAGAACCAAAGCTTGATGAGAAGGCTATAACACCCACGTGGTGCTGTCAAGAAAGGAAGGGCAGATGAGGGCTCTAACAGAGGCAATGTGAATGCCATTAGCCCTCGGGGCAAAGGAGAGCAGCACAGCAATAAAGAGTTGATAGGAAGGTGGCCCCAGCTCTGCTTGAGCGTTAGGAGGGAGTGGTTTAGTATTATATCCCAAGGTATATCCAAAATATTGGATCAGGTATTTCTTGAGTTCCAGAGTCTGTATCCCTATAAGTGCTTTCTGGACATTACCATTTAGATTTCCCACAAGAACCTCAGGGTCAACATCACAAAAATGGAACTTATCTTCCAAACACATCTCTGTCTCCATCCTCTACGACTCTGGGTCCCTTTCTGTGAAAGGCATCATCATTCATCCAGTCACCTAACCCAGAAACCTGGAAACTATCTTCCACTGTTCCCGCTCTCTCATGCCCCATCGCCTATAAGTTCAAAGACCTGCCTATTCAGTAACTGGGTCAACATGCTATACAGGAGAAAACTGACAGAACACTGTAAACCAGCTATAATATTTTTTTTAATTTTTTAAAAAATAAATAAAAATAATAATCTTTAATCACATTTTCTTTCCTGTACCCCTACACCAAAACTCAAGACACTTTAGCCCAGAAAGCATCAGCCATCGCCAGATAAGTCTTCCAAGGGCCCATCAGTTTTCCACACGAAGCCAAAATAATATTTCTACAACACAAATCTCATTGTATCACTCTTTGCTCCTGTTCGAAGGCTTGTACTTGGCTCCCATTGGGCTCAGTATGTTGGGCCAAACCTGTGCTTCACAAGAATTTCACGAATCCTTTCGGCAACTTCTGCTTCATCTCAGTCTCCCATCCCCTTAATTTTCCAGCCACCCTGGGCTTCTTTCAGATTTCTAAATGCACAAAGCTCTCTCATACCTCATGGTCTTTGCACATGCTATTTATTTTGCCTGGAAACTCTGTGTCAGTACCTGGATAGGCAAGAATACCTCTGGAGAGAATCTTTCTCTGACCCCAGAGACCAGGTTAGCCTTCCTTACTATGTACCCCCATAGCATCCCACTTGACTGAAAGTGCATGTTTAATTGTCTGTTTCTCCAATAGCCTATAACTTGAGTGCTTTGTTTATTTATATACCTTTAATGCATAAAAAATCTAGGAAGGCACTAAGGAAATACTTGTTAAATGAATGGACAAATAAAAGCTGCTTAATGCCACTGGATACAAGAGAAAGACTACCTGCCACCACCCTACTAAATCCTTCATGACACTGATGCCAACATTCCCTTATTGTTCCCAGTACAATTGGCCTCAAATGATGGCTCTCCCATCATTTCACTAATTTCTTAACACCTCCACTTTCCAATTTAGTGACTAAGTAATCAAGCTCAAAGCTTTCTGGGACAGTTCATCCTTTAGAAAATTTACCCCAGTCTAATCCAACTTTGAATCCTCATCTTCATCCTCTATCCCCTACTTATTAGGGACTTCACTGGATGAATTGTACTACATTAATGGATTGAAATCTTTTATTTAACTCTCGGATAATTAAACTTCCAAGCCTGAGCAAAAAAGCTTTTTTCAGAAAAGCAGCAGCTCAGGAGAACTTTTCTTCAGTTAGATGGAACAGCAAAGCATATTCTACTTAAAAACGATACTGCCAACTGAGATTGGCTTCTGGGTTTGAGGAACACTCTGTCAGAACAGCTGTACCTTGGTCATGGAAAGCCTGGCTTGGAAGGACTTTAGGTAGACAAGAGCCTCTCCAGTGTGATCTACAGACCCATATACTGTGACATCAAAACAGAAACTGAGTCAGCCCTTAGAATCAGTTATAAGCAAGTTTATATGGCTGAAATATTTTTACTGTGTTTCACAAAAGTATCAGTGTTGGAAATAAGTTTTGTTAAAAACTGGCCCTTCAGTACCAGTATCTTGGGAAGCTCCAGGACAGACAATTCTAAGGATGAATTCAGCAGCAATATCTTCCATTAGTGGAGTTCTCCTCCCACACTCTTCAAGAATCTGTGTGCTCATTGGTAATAATAATAATAGCAGCCCTGTAGGAACCCAATTTAGTAAATTAGAGATAATTCAAAGAATAAAAATGACAGCCAAAGAAGAACCAGTCGCTTTCATAATTGTAATTACCCCAGGCTGCTCTACCTAATGATACAGGTCATGTAGTAACACCTATGATAGTTGATAGACATCAAGCACCACTCTGTGCCAGGCCATTAAAGCTGTGTGTGTGTATTATTTAACCCTCAGAATTCCTCCAAGTAGGTATTATAGTAATCATTTTAAGGACGAGAAACTCAGAGCTAGATAGTTTTAATAAGTTGCCCAAGGCCACACATCTAGCAATTGCTAACATCTAGCTTGGAGATATAATCCCAAATCTTTAATAACAGTCCAGACCCTGAGTCCTTGACCCTAAGCTATTCCACCCCTCTCCCATACATAGTTCTTATTTTAGTGCCTTTAATATGCCATATATATAATGTATATTTCTTTTTTAATGATTTTTATTTTTCCATTATAGTTGGTTTACAGTGTTCTGTCAATTTCTACTGTACATAAGTGACCCAGTCACACAAATATATATATATATATACATTCTTTTTCTCACATTATCCTCCATCATGTTCCATCATAAGTGACTAGATATAGTTCCCTGTGCTGTACAGCAAGATCTCATTGCTTATCCATTCCAAAGGCAATAGTTCCATCTATTAACCCCAGACTCCCAGTCCATCCCACCCCCTCCTCCTCAAAACTCATGGACTTGGATAACAGACTTGTGGTTACTCTTTATCTTTCAAAAGAAACACCAAAACAACTGAAGTATAGAACAGAAAGAGCAGTGAACCTGGGATCAGCATACCTGGGCACCACACCTTTATCTTTTAATAAATTACTGTATGATGTTAAATAAATGTTTCAAGTATAACATGAAGATAACCATTTTGGTATCATCTACCTACTTCACAGAATTTTTAAGAGGTTAAAATGAGATAATGAACAGGAAGATTCTTTGGAAACTGTCAAGAGCTGTTACCTTATAGGTATCACCATTGTTATTAATCTGGAAAACCTAGACTTGACTATGTTTATCCCAGAGAAGATTCAGAATTATTATTGGAGACTTCTTGTGAAATAGACAATAAACTGAGCTATTTAAATTAACAACTCCAACCAATTATCTTTATAAGCCTAGATTTATGCAGTGATGTTTTAAGAGGCATAAAAGATGTATTCCCTCCATCAAAGAGCTTATTACCTTGTCCAAACAACCCTACTTACCCACGCTGAAAACCTAGAAAGCAACAGAAGCTCATTCAAATGACCAAGGACTGGGTGACACAGTAAGACTTAGAAAGGGGAAAAAAAATCACCAAGAAATAGAATGATTAGGAAGGGCTTCAAGAAGGATTAAGCCTGGATCTTGGATAGAATCCTATCATAATTGAACAATGGAAGACAGCTTAGAAATCAGGTCCCAGGTTTCTAAGGGAAAGGGAAGCCCAGATACAAGAAATGACCCACCCAGGACCTCACAGCATGTAGATGATGATCCGGACCATGTGGTCTCATGCTTCCATCACCTCTGCAGTTCTGTTTTTCCAGAGAGATGTGTTTACCCAAAGCAATGTGGTTCCAGTGTGGGGAATTTTAGACAGGTTGACAGACAAATCTGTGGCAGGCATATTTCTGGATAAAGAAAGACTGGCTTATAGAGCAAGCACCTTCTCCTCCTCTGCCAGCAGCCAGATTTGCCTAAAGGGTTAAACTAGGGAGTAATAAGAATAATCATTCAAACTTGAAATGCCTCAAATGCCGAGACACTACCTTTCAGACAAATTACATCCCTTGGGAATCTGTGGAGGCACAAAATGTCTCCAGGGCCTCCTGACAAAGAACACATGATAGCCATGTACAATTTGCAGCAGCTCCAAACAGCATTCCACCCTTGCCCACCCACCTCCAAGATCCAAATAGCAACTCACTGCACAAAACCAGCTTTCAGGACAATTCTTTGAACTCTGTGAATCTGGATATGAGGACACACTGGCAAAAAGAAGCTGAAGAATCATGGTCAAAACAAGGGCAGAGGGGCCACAGGCATCTAGGGGTGTCATAAAAAGGTCTGGATGGTGCTTTTCAAGGTGAAATTAAGGCTACTTCCAGCCAGACTTGAGATTGCAGAGTGGCAGAAAGGGGGTATGCACTGAGCCCCAATACATCAAGGTTCCATGTTGGTTTTCCAACATTTGAGCAGTTGAGGAATGGGGAAATAAATGGCTATAGGATACCCTCCAGCCAGACCATGAATCCTTGCCCACGGAACGCCCCCTTGTTCCTCTGCCCAGGCCACTGGCAGGCAGACAGAGCCCAAAGAGAATGCACTCACCTCTCCAGGGTGGTCTGGCCAAACGGGCAAAGGGCCGTTGACCAGTCAGAACCCTGGCTTCCGCTGAGCCTTCACCACATCGGGCATCTGCTGCTTGTAAATATGTTCGCTCCAGATACAGCCAAAAGTGACTGTCATGCTGTAACCCTGCTTGTCCCCAAAGTACGATATTACTCTGCCCAAACATGTTGTGCAGGGAGAAACATAAAAGAATGTAATCATCTTCTAGGGCTTCGGGCCACTGCAGGAAATCTATGTGCAGTGAGGACTGAAAATATTTTATCATTCATTCCTATGAAAATGTAACAAAACCCCAAAGCAAACCAAAAAACTCAAGATGAAGACACAGTTTTTGTTAAACACCTCAGTGTCTTGGTAGCTCATCTCTAGATGGTCGAGAGCCTTGTCACCTAAGTTCAGAGGATCCAAGATGACATTCCTGATGACAGCTTCATTTCCTTTGGCTGAAAATACAATATTGGACTTCCCACTTTGCCATTCTCCACTCAATGGCTATTACCTTGGATCTTGACCTTATTTCTGACTTTGGTCCTAGATGATTAGGTCAGGGAAGGCAAAGATATTCCCTTTCTCTTGAAAAATCTAATTGTCGGCAGTAACTTCCTTGAGCACACTGAAATATCCAGTTTCAACAGCAAAGCGTGCTATGATGGATTAATCATGGGTTCCACCATGACGTAGGGTACAGGAATGAAGGTTTGCACATGTAGGAAGGGAAAAAAACCTTTTTCCCTTATCCTTCATAGGTTCTCTGGCTGGGGTCCTACAAATTAGACTGACAAACTGTAAGTTAAATAAATAAAAGGGAAACAAACAGAAGGTTATAAACATGTGCATCACGCTTGTACCAGGAAGCACCTAGTAACGAATAACTCAAAGGGATAGGCAGAACTCGGGCTTACATAGCATCTTTAAAAAAAAAAAAGAACAATACATTTTAAAGATGTGATAAGACAAAGGAAAGGGCAAATTGTGTGAAAACAAATGGGGAGCTTAGCACTAGTTTTAGCAAAATTTGTTCCATAAATTCCTCTGGTACTGAAACTGGGCTGATAAGGGTCTAGAGTCTAGAGCTGTCTCCAGTGATTAACTTCTGTCCTTCCTGGTATAGAGGGGAGAGAGGATGCCTTTAAAATTTTACATTCTGCTTTTAAATAAATGCAGAGAATGGCAAAAAGCTTTTCTGCTATCTGCTTCTTCTCAATTGGGTTCAGCTCAAAATAATCCTTATGCCAAAGGGATATGTCTACGACTTGGGGTGACATATTCTGCCACCCTTCACATGGTATATATGTACCATCCTACGATGTAGACCTTCTCTTATCTTTTATGTCACTCTAAGAGTAAGGTCACTGTAACAACAAGTTTATAGAACAACTGTCTTCAGTTCAATAGGGGTACAGTACATAGGTCTAAGTATGAGTAACATGGCTTTATACATAGCCCCGTCTGCCATATAGTAAATTCTTAACAAACATTTGAATGAATGAATGAATGAATGAATGAGAGAGAGAATAAACCCATACAGACAATATATGGGCCACCAGTCACGTGCCAAGACAAAAAAACAGTACTCTACTATTTGAGAAGACACTGTGGTACTTCTGTCAGCTCATGGGTCCTGTTCCTCCATTCCCAGATGCTTTTCTCCCTCACTGCCTGGGAACAACATTAACAGAGGTGGTATCACTGAGGTCTTCCCTCTGCATTTCCCTGTAAATGTTGCCCTTCTCATTTTATCAGTTAGGATGCTTAGACTCCAAAATAACAGAAAACCTCAAGGATCCCAAATTAAACAATAAGGATTCTGTTATCTTCTATTACTCCTAATTTTAATAAGAAGTCTGGAGTTAGGATGCTCTAGAGTTTATTAATCAAGCAGCTCATCAGCATCGATAAGGACCCAAACTCTTTCCATCTTCAATAAGGAAACATTATCCAAAAAAAAGAAAGAAAGAAAATCACTTCTGGCATCGCTATGAGCTGTGATGTAGGTTGCAAATCAAGAACCCTCCAGAAGCTGTCCTTTTGTGTCTTGTTGGTTGGGATGGTTTCACCTGTCTACATTTAAACCAGTCACTAGCATGGGAATTGGGACCATAACTGGCTTGGATGTGGCTTAGGCTCTGTGATGCTGTAGGATAAAAAAAAAAATGGGGCTCTTCTACCAAAGGGAAATGGGAAATGGTTGCTGGGTAGGTAATACCCTATGCCCCCCAAAACAACAAGGGCATTCACTGCTGCAGAGGAGGGATAACAGGACAAAAACTGCTCTTATCTTTTGGTTCTTAAACTTTAAAGGTAAAAAATACTTAGAAGAACGGGATATGTTCTTAAGAGCAAAAGCTTCCCTCCATCCTGAGACTAGCTAATGATGACCCAAATTAAGACGGAAACAATAAAGGGAAACCAAGGGAATTTAGGTATGAGGTCTCCCAGTCTCCCCACTTTACCTCTGCTTCCTCCCACCCTCCACCTCAGCCCATGCAGAACCTCAACAGAAAGGACCTGCAGACACAGGAGAGAACTGTGGGGTGGAGAAACATGGAAGTAGAGTGTTACATAGCTTCAGTGGTATGGAAGGAGTTCCCAAACATCCCAACAAGCACCCAAAAGGCATAAGAACATGGACCTGTGAGTCTGTGACCCTGAAGAAGCTTTGTGACTGTAACAAAAGAGGAACTCAAGATCAAAGCGTTCACAGGGCATTTCAGCAGAGGATAAATTATGATGATGGTGCAGCCTCAATGCCTTACAAATGCCTCCTGGCTTAGTATCAACTCTATGGAAAGAGGAGAGACCCTGAATTCACAGAGATTAAACTTCACCCCCTTGCTCCCCAAACACCAAATGCCAAGTCAACTCATTTACAGAAAACAAGAGAACATTAGGCTTCTTGCTCATAGGAGTTGGAGACTGAGATGTGTGCCTACTTCAGAAAGTTTCTGCACAGGAAAGGAAACTCTAAACAAAACGAAAAGACAACCCACAGAATGGGAGAAAATCTTTGCAAGTGAATCAACTGACAAGGGATTAATATCCAAATTTATAAACACCTTCTGCAGCTCCATACCAAAAAAATAAACAACCCTATCAAAAAATGGGCAGAAGATCTAAACAGTTCTCCAAAGAAGACATACGGATGGTCAAGAAACACATGAAAAGATGTTCAACATCATTATTAGAGAAATGCAAATCAAAACCACTATGAGGTACCACCTTACACCAGCCAGAATGGCCATCATCCAAAAGTCTACAAACAATAAGTGCTGGAGAGGGTGTGGAGAAAAAGGAACCCCATTACACTGTTGGTGGGAATATCAATTGGTGCAACCACTGTGGAAAACAGTATGGAGATTCCTCAGAAAAGTAAAAATAGAACTACCATTTGATCCAGCAATCCCACTCCTGGGCATCTATCCAGAGAAAACCACAACTCACAAAGACACATGTACCCTGATGTTCACTGCAGCACTATTCACAATAGCCAAGACATGAAAACAACCTAAACATCCATCGACAGAGGAGTGGATCAAAAAGAGGTGGTACATATACACAATGGAACGTTACTCAGCCATTAAAAGGAATGAAATACCAGCATTTTTAGCAACATGGATAGACCTAGAAATTACCATGCTAAGTGAAGTCAGCCATACAATGAGACACCAACATCAAATGCTTTCACTGACATGTGGAATCTGAAAAAAGGAGACTGAAGTTCTTTGCAGAACAGATGCTGACTCACAGACATTGAAAAACTTAATGTCTCTGGAGGAGACAGTTTGTGGGGGTGGGGGGATGTGCTTGGGTTGTGGGATGGAAATCCTGTCAAATTGCATTGTTATGATCATTATACAACTACAGATGTGACAAATTCATTTGAGTAATTAAATAAATAAATAAATAAAAATTTTTTAAAAAGATACATTTTCTGCTGAGTTTCACAGTCATTCTCCAACCAATTTTTAAATAAGTCTTACTAGCCTAAGGTTCACAGACTTAGGGGAGGCAAGGCCATCGTATCTCTGCAACACTGCCTGACAATCCAGACCAAAGCAGGTTTCTCTCCCCAGTACTCTCTCCTCAAACTTTATTCCTTTCTACGTAGCCCACACACGTGTTCCAATGATACATCTGCTTACGTGTTTGGGTGTTTATTTTCTGTCTCCTCCGCTATGTTGTAAACTCTACAAGTGGCTCTTTTAATCATCAACTACCAGAGTGTCTAACAAACAGTACCTGTCAGTAAATATTTATTAACTAAATAAATAAGGATTTGACAACAAGATCTGTGCTTGTGGCCACTGTGTTCCATCACATTATAGATTGTAAATGCGATCATCCTAACAATTCTCTGATTTTAGGGTCATTACAAACCCCAGTCCACAGCTGAGAAAGCTGAGGCCCAGATGGGTCAGGCCACTAACCCACCCATGTCATGCCAGTAACAACAGTGTCAAGACTTGAACTCAGACCTTTGGATTCCTGATGGTAGTTTTGCCCATCACACTAGAGTTGAGCACCTCCTACCCCTGACATCTCTTAAAACCTAAGAAGTGCAATTTCACCTGAGACAACCTAACCAGGAAAGAAGTGAGTGGGGTTTTTGATCAGAGCCCAGTTGGTTACACTGCCAAGAATGTCCAAACAAGCCATAGTGCCTTCTCTAGCATTTCCAGAACACTAACATGGCTTGTGATTTCAAGATACAGAATCTCAGGGGGTCATGACTGCCAGAGGCACACTGACATTCTATCCCAGACACGTTCTATCCTGTACCACCTGCTGGGGAAAACTGTTAGTCCCAGACAAGGTGACTACAACTTTTGGAGTATGTGGGAAAGACCACAACCAGCTTCTCAAGCCAATAAGTCAAAGTTGCAAGAGAAACAAAATAATGTGAACCCCTGCTGCTCTTAAATTATTTAAAAATATTTTTTTCATTCTTAAACAAAAAGAAAAATAGAACATCTTGTTCCATGTAGTTGCTAAAAAGCTCTCTTCTTCATTTAAAAGGTTAAGTAAATCCACTTACATGCTCTTAACATTACTTTTTTTTTAAAGAGCACACTGTTCCTTCAAACTTGAAAAGATACTAGTTCATATGTTCCCAGACTGGTCCAAGGCCCTGTGTTTTCTTTGTATCTTTTTTTCTTTTTTTCCTTTTTTTTTTAGGGCCCTACCATGGCATATGGAAATTCCCAGGCTAGGGGTCAAATCAGAGCTGCAGCTGCTGGCCTATACCACAGCC